>NW_025953579.1:247664-343506 GCF_022495145.1 Xylaria bambusicola
TATTTTTTTTTTTTTATTTCCCCTGCCCCTTTTGGATTTCCCCCCCCCCCCCCCCCCCCCCCCCCGACTCGCAAGCCTAGCCAAAACGCTCTTCGAGTGTATCTCTAAGTATGGCGGCGTGCTCATCACAGCCAATGATTTAATAACGTGGTTCTCGTTTGAGGCAATGTACGAAGTCCTATTTGGGCAAGATCTTATTCTGATGAAGACTCGTGGATGGCATGCAATTATCCGTCATTGTGACAAGGGCTCTTATAGAGGGCTTGGAACTTGGTCATATTCAATAATAATCTACTAGGGGTCTCTAGGGCCTTGGTTTTCCCCTTCTTTGAAGTGGGAGATTCCTTGGGCTATTTATGCTCCTTCAGGCCTCATACAATCTATGACTCCCTTGCCCGTTGGGCCTTCATGCCTTAACTGTTGGTTTCTCTTGCAGCCAACAAATTGACCTTATCCAATCGCTTATAGCCTCATTCTCTGCCAGGGGTAGTATCGGTTATGTTCGGCCCTGGAGTCTTGGCAGACTTGACCGTGTGACAGTCATGTAGATAATGCCTTCGCGCTTCTCGAGCTAGTCTTTGTCGCAGACTGGATCACTCACTTGGGGTGTGAATTTGTACCATTTAACGGGGAGGTGCCTGATCGGTTCTGTATGGTCGCTTTCTGTGATGAGCATATGAAAATATATATGATTGTAAGGATGATTCTATTGGAATTAGGGAGGCAGTACTATTTCAACTGATTCCTCCTGAATCTAGCCTCATCTCCGTCTGCCTCACTTGAACTTATAGCGATACTACTCGCGCCCCTCTGGTCGTGGCCTGCTGGTATCTTTGAAAATACCCTGAACATGCCGACAACATCCCTCGGAACGTTGTCATACCTGAGTTGCCAAAACTACCAGTCGGCTAGTCTGTATTGTGTTAGAGAGGTTGCTGGTATAGTATGTATCTAACTTCCTCTTGATCTTCTTCTTTCAGATAATCGATATCTGCGCCCTTAGATAGAAGTAATTTCATCATTTCTGCCCCGTGGAACCCTGTTAAGCCTTTCAAACACGCCCCTAACGGCCTTCCAAGTTTTCCACTGTTAGCATTGATATCTGCTCCACGATCAAGAAGAAGCTCTGCTATCCGAGTTTCATCACTAACTACTGCTGCCGCAAGCGCGTTTCCATACCTGCCTCCGGTCGCGTTAATATCTGCTTGACGATCAAGAAGAACCTGTACCATCTTATAATAACCCTGGTATGCTGCTACAGCAAGCACGTTCCCGAGATCGCATCCAATGGCGTTAATCTCCGCTCCTTGATCAAGTAGAAACGTTACCATGTCGATTCGGCCAAAAGCTGCTGCTTCTGTGAGGGCAGTGTCATATACGTCTCCGCAGGCGTCAATTATTGCACCCCTGTTCAGAAGAAGTTGGGCGACGGGGATACTGCCTTGCCCTGCTGCCAATGAAAGTGCAAACTGCCGAAACAGTGGCCAGAAATCGTATTCGGCTAGCTTGTCATACATATATTCCAATGACGGCAAGTTTTCGACTTCGATATAACGCTCCATGGAAAGTTCTAACATTGCATATTCCACATCTGCACCCTGTTTCTGAAGAGAATGAATAGTCTTCTCTTTACGAAGTCGAAATGCCGGCCAAAGTCCTCGGTCTAACGAACGAATTCGCCCTGGTGTGTATCGTGCGAACATCCGCTCTAAGAAATCATCGCTGCAACCTTCAACCACGTCAGCAATGATATTAGTGTTTCGCTTATCTTTGCTATAAAGAAAGCTGCTGACGAGGCGGCCATTCTCGAGGGTTTGATTCGGCTTTCCTTTAAACTCATACTCCAAGAAAAGCTTGACGAGATCGTCAGTGCATGCGTAATGCATGGGGTGTTTCCCCTTGTGGTCTCTTAGCTCTAGAATGTGAGCACAGAAGCCTTTTATAGTTTGAGCCCACATAGCCCACATAAGCTCAAGAAGGTCCTTTATGATCTTGGTATGTTTTGCTTGGCAGGCAATATGTAATGCTGTAAGACCCTTGTAGTTGGAAATTGTAATATCATCGATGTCAAAACCCGGTAAAAGAGTTGGTACAGACTCAGGGCCTCGCATGAAGGGGGATAAACCGAGGGATATCATCAAGAGAAAGGGGCTAAAGACCGTATTTTCTCTGCCGTCTTGGCGAAATAATGGAAGTACTGCGTTGTCTACGAAATTCGCTCTTCGGAACCATGATTTCGTCTCGCGACACGTTGTAGTGAGTAATAAGCCTTCCAGGCTAGGCTCTGCGTTTTGGCAAAGGCTGATGAATCTTTCCATTGATGGACCTTGAATTTGGCCAATACTGCAGTGTAAGGTCCACATGTCAAGAACATATTGACCAAAGTGCGCGGAATCAAGCCCGGTGGCTACCATGCGACGCCATCCGACTTTGACGGGATCTTCCACGTATTTCGATCGTAACATTCCCCTCGCACATGAGCCCCAATCGATTAGATCGATTTGGTGACAACTCCATATAGGATGCTTATGTTTTTCGATAGCCTTTATGACAATATCTGTTAGCATGTGGCGACATTCGCGCTCACAAAACATTAGATCAACAGAGCCTTCCTTCTTCAGCTCGGACACGAATATCCTAGCTGAGAGGTGTTCAAAGTCTAGACCGCCGCTATTATTCACTTTAAGAAAATTGCAGTAGACACCTTTGAGTTCGTCGAGCTCAAAGGAAGCATCGGGATTGGCGAGACAGACAGCCTCCAGAAGTTCACTCGGAGTTAGGGCACGAAAGGCGCCAAGCACAATTTGAAAGACGCTGGTCTGAAGGTCCCCGTATTGCTCGCCCCCGGCGATGTTCCAAAGGGTCCTGTATGCTTCTCCTAGGCGATATTTTGAGGTATCGGCAAGGTTGTTATTATCAATACCTTGGCGTTTAGCCAATTCGGTTAGTGTCTTGGGGTTTTCTAGTTCGGCTAATAATTTCTGAGCATATCCTGGCTGTCGTATGGGCTTCTGGTTAACTGGGAAGAATATTCCTAGCCAAATCTCTACCCAGCGAAACCTGTGCCACTTATCAGTATTAGAAGGATTTAAAAGGCGGAATTGAGAAAAATTCCACGCACATTCCATCAGCGGTTTTATGTAATGCTTCTTCCAACCGGTTGCGGTACACGCTGCCGCCGGAGCCAACTGTTGCAATCTTAGCGCGCCTGAACATGGGCTTATAATCTTGTCCAATTTTCCCATTGTTCATCTTGGGTGACACGTACAGAATATACTGTTTCCCCAAGTGCTGTTGTTTTTTGACTCTATCTGCTCTCTGATGAAGTCTTTCATGTCTTGGTCCGCATCTGGATTGACAGGGTTAAATTCGATGGCGTCCTTCGAATACTTCTTAACTTCGACGTGAGGACGTGATGATATAATAAAATAGGGGCCGTTTGGTGGCATTGATAGACCCTCTATGAACCTCAGGAAGGTATCGCACTCCTTGCATTCGTCAAGCGCGTCAAGAACCAATACGATTTTGACTTTACTGGACGCAATCAGAGTTTTAAGGAGCGGCTCCCAAGTCGAAAGTACAGTAAAGGATGTATCTACATGATTTCTGTTTTGGAAGAGATCTTTGGCGGGATCGGCCACGCTACCATCACTATTCCACGCTAAACGACGGCACAGGGCTCGAATAATGGTCTCGTGGGTAGGGCCGGTCGATTCCTGGCTGATTCCGCTAGCGTAGCAGTAATAAGGCACAAATTTGACACCGGAAATCGGTCGCTCCTCGAAGTGCGAGAGGATCCGGCACCTTTTTGACTTTTGCGTTAGTAAGGGGTTAATTGCTTAGCTGTAGCGGTGATGAGATAGATTAAGATTGACTTACATCAATGTCGTCTTCCCTGTTCCCACTGGTGCTTATTCAGTAATTTCATAACATAAGGCAGCGATATAAGTACTTACTTGATCCCTTGAGCCAGAAAGCCCGGTTTGTTGCCTCCCCGTGGCTGATTGCGCCTAACCACGAATTGAATTCTTTTGTTTTCAGAAACCAGTCGCCAGCTGTCGATGAACTAGCATGAATCCCTACTTTTTCTTTTATGAATTGGTGTTCAGGTTCGAGATCCTTGCTTCGATCCCTGATTTCATCGAGAATTGCCTTGTTGGCATCATTTCTCTTTACTGCTAACTCTGCTTGATTCTTCCAATCGCTGCATTGTGTGTTCGTACGATCCAGGTTTTGATACGCTAAATTCCACTCCAAAGAGCCAGAGACGAGTGTTGCTCCTAGGATACTGTAAGCAGGATCAGTAACTAAGGGTGTCAGAGAACGCACCAGCACGACCACATCTAGTCATCCCGCACTTATAAATTTCTGAAATCAGCCGAAGACAATCAAAATACAAGTAGCCGAGCTTTTTTTCTATCTCCCTTATCTTCTCCAAGTTCTGATCGCCTTTAGAGAATTGTCTGCTTAGCCCTTCTAGATCAGCTTCACCATCGATCCACTTGTCAATGAGTACTTTCACTTTTAACATCATGCTCATGGCTTGATCGCGGGTCTCCGGGTTGACTGTTTCAAGGCAGAGCTATAGGTAAGAAATCAGTCTCTCGTGATGTACGTTACTAACAGCACGCTAGGATACTAGCCTACCTCGACGGCAAGAAAGACTCCAGGGATGATCAAACGCGCGATTCCGTGTGGATCTAGATTGCTTAGAGTCGTCGCAATACTTCTTACTGCCTTGAATGACGGAAGGTACGCTTTGACCTGACGAAACCGTTTGTGGTCTGGGAAGTTCCTACAATTGTTTAACCAAGTCTCCCAGTCGTCGATAGATTGTAATTTCCCGAATAGCGCAATACGGTCTTTCATTATTTCGTAGAGATCGGGACGCTCTTTAGCAAAGCGCTGCATCGATCGGCACCATATTGGACTCCTGTCATCGCCAACACCGTTCGTCACTTTAACGTCTATTTCAGGCTCGGTGTCGCTAATCGTTGGGTGGGCTCCTGTACCCAATACCGGGTCTTCGATCGATGGGTCGTTGTCGATTAACGGTTCTCGTAGTTGCCCGATTGCTCCAGACGGTTCAGCTGATTGACCAGGAGTCTGAGCGGCAGGGGTGCGGGGTCTGGCAACCAGTCTTTTAGCTATCTCCTTGAACTCCTTCAAGCGACTCTTGCCAGAAGGCATGTTAGCCTTAACACGATCGAACTAATAGCGATATTATAGGTACAAGATGCCAGTCATGGACCGATGCCGTTTTGTTTGGCGACGATGAAGGGTAATGAGATAGGTAGCAGGGTGTGATAGTGTCGTGCTAACATTGTTAGGAATTCTCTAGAATGTGGCTGATGTTTGGATGTAACCTTGTGGCGGCAAATCTCGGGCGTAGGCAGGCCTTACAGATCCTGCAATACGCACGAGGGATCAGATCAAGATACTGTTAAATGCATTAACTAGTTAGGTTTTATCTTAAGAATAATTAAATAATATAAAGCTTTAATAGCATTTATAGGGTAGGAATAGCCTTACTTTTAAACCTTTTTAATGTAGGCTAAGAAGTTCTAGGGGTATGTTAAACATGGGTAAGGCTTACCTAGAATAGTCTCTGACGTTCCTCTACAGCCTCACATAACCTTGTACGATCTCCAGCGGTTAGGCCGCCAAATATACAGCTATATAAGGAACCTTCGAGACCTACTCAAGGTGATCTAGATAGTCAGCGCATAGGCCAAAATAGAGCTTCATTTCTGGCCCTGTATGTGCCCCGCCAACGTCCTTAAAATATACCTACGCCCTTACGGTGCCTATGATGTCAACTGGTGATGCTGCGGTAGTGGGCCTTATATAGTAATTAGTACAAGAGTCGTGGATTTCTTGTCCACGCCTGTACCAATTCAGATTATCGGTCGGCAGTAAACGATGTGCTTTTATATACCCTGATGTGCTGATTTGTCTACCATATTGTCAGGTGATATAGTCACATAGACCCTAGGGGTGGCTGTATTAGACCTACTGACTATATAAAGGGGTGTTGGCCCCCCCTTCGAGGGTTAGAGGGTTCAGGATTCAATGAATAAGCAAAAACCCTGCCTTACGACCACCCCCCCTGCCTACTAATTACCCAACTTTTAAAGCGATTTTCTTAATAAATATGTTATTCGCGATACTTTTTTTAATATTTTTAATTAAATTTATTATTTCTAACCTTAATAACCTTTTTTATATCGGTATTTTTATATTTTAAAATGTATTAATTAGTAACTTTATTAATATATATTAAATAATTATATAATTTATGTTTTACCTTTTATATATATGTTATATAGATAAAGTTATTATTAAAACCTATTTTAATTAATTTTTATTTAACTTTAATGTTTTTTTAAAGTTTAACTTTTAATACTTTAATCTTTATTTATAAAAATATAATAATTTTAACCTTTTTATTAAAGGCTTTATTAACCTTTATAAAAAATAACCTTTATAATAAATTATTAAATAAAGGGAAAGTTTAAATTAATTTTTATATATTAATTTATAATTATTAACTTTTAAAAGGTATTTTAATTATAATTTTTAAAGCTATTTTTAATAAATTAAATATAATAAATTATTTTTTTATTATAAATATTAATATTATTATTTTTATAATACCTTTTTTTTTAAATATTATATATTTTAAAAACAATAATATTTATTAATTTTTTAAATATATTTTAATTATTTTTTATACTTTTTTTAATATATTTAGCTTTATTATATTTTTATATATAGTTTTATATATTATTAATATATTTCTTTTTAAAAGCTTTACTTTTAAATAATTTATAAGTATTTTTTATAATTTATTTTTTAGCTTTTTCTTTAATAAATTAAAAACTTTAATATTTAATAGTTATAATATATAATTATAATAAAGTTTATAAAATA
Source organism: Xylaria bambusicola (assembly GCF_022495145.1). Classification (NCBI taxonomy): domain Eukaryota; kingdom Fungi; phylum Ascomycota; class Sordariomycetes; order Xylariales; family Xylariaceae; genus Xylaria; species Xylaria bambusicola. Next base: position 254,598 of record NW_025953579.1, read on the forward strand.
AAAGTTAAATCTTATTTAAAAGATAAGTTTAAAAAAATTTATTATTAATATATAATTTATAACTATTATATATTAATATATATTATATATTATTATAATAGCTTTAAATATAAAGTATAAAAAAGTTTTATAATTACTTTAATATTATAAAATTATTAGTTTATTTATTAAATAAATATTTAAAGTATTAATTTTTAAATAAGCTTTAATTTTAATTTAAAAATTATTAACTTTATATTTATATATCCTTTTAAATTATTAATAATAGTAAAATATTATTAATAATATTAATAGTTTTAAAAATAATAATCTATTTACTTTTTTTAATAGCTTTTTTAAAAATTTAATATAAAATAAAATTAATAACTATTTAATAATTATTATTAATATTTTATTTTATATTTATTTTATTAATATTATAAAAATAATTAAAAGGAATATTTATAATTTTTAAAGCTTTAAAATAATTAAAAAAAAAGTTAATATTAATTATTATTATATTATTAATATATATATAATTAATAAATTATAATTTAACTAATTTAACTTTATTATTTTTAATTAAAAAATATATATATTATTCTTTTTTAAAGCTTTTATTATTGTTTAAAATAATTAATATATATTTAATTATAAGTTTAAATTTAAAAAGTAAAAGTATAAAGCTTAGCTTAATTTATTTTATTGCTTAATTTATTAATTAATATTTATAATAAGTTAATAAAGTTTAAAGGTTAATATAGGTTTATTTTTTAATAAGAATATTTTAAAGCTAATAATATAAGTATAATTTATTAATATTTTAAATATATATTATTATTTAAATTAAAGTTTTAAGTTAAATTATATAAATAGTAATTATAATATGATAATTTTTAAAATTAAAAGATATAACGATAAAAAGGAATTAATTTTAAATAGAATAAGGGTAAAAAGTTATCGTAAGACCTAAACGCGGTTGCGTTATTAAATAGTATTTAATTAGGTGGTTGGGAGTTAAAGCGCGTTTTAGGGTGCCTAGGGCCCTGGTCGTGACGGGGGGTGGTTGTGAGGCAGGGTTTTTGCTTATTGACGCCTATACCTACTTGACTGTGACTGACCTTCTACTCACTCTAGGACCAACCACTCTGACACATATAGGCCAAAACCGCTCCCCGAAAACAGTCCTCGAAATAAGACAAGTGATATCCTCTTGCAAGGTGGCCTGTCTAGGGAAACAGTCGCGGCCCTCTCGTGCAGTGACGAGTAGCAGTGATTGGATTGCGAACTAGAATTTCCCCGGTGTTCATGAAATTGTGACAGGGCTTCGGTTCGGTTATCTGGTCGAGGAACTCAAGAAAAACCCAGGTTCAGTCAATTCGCAAGATGCGATGGGCCGCACCGCTCTGTTACGCACTCGTACCTCTCCAACTCCCACAGGACAGAGATCATCACGTGACGTTAACTATTCGACTGTCGCGGCTTTTACGTTATGTTTGAATTTGTAGAAGTGTATACCTAAACGATATACCACGGTGCAGGTCAGAGATACCAATTCTCCATACAAAGTTCTCTTGAACTAGAAGTAGCTGTCGCTATTAACAAGAGGAAATGACCGTGGGGCTAGGTGTGGCGCTAAGACAGAAAGGAACGGTCAAACTCAATTTAGAAATCGAGAGTTGCCGTCGTATTGCTCAATATAATTAATTAGGATAGCAAGGGGCTTGCCTCGCATCAAGAGGGCGCTCGTTGTCTCTATCATAATATGGGTGTGTAATACAAAAGCGGCCTTCATCTCTCATAGATGCACATGTACCTCGGCCCATTGTTAAACTAATGCAACGACATCGGTCTCCTTGATACTAGATATGATCTCCGCCGCTCTCTCGTGAATCTCAGACTCGGAGTATTTTGGCCACGACAAAAATTCCGCGTATCCTTTTCGGCGATACCTGGTCTGTCCATCGCCCAGATCGATATGCTCGAGAAGGAGGGAGCACATGTGGAATCGGCCATCATCGATCTTTTGAGTGTAGTGGGGTATTGCTATGAAAAGTGGAAGAATCTCTAGGTCTCCTTGCTTATAGAAATTATTCTCCTCTTTGTTGTCCAACCTGTAAGTCATAGCTTGGTAAAAGTTCCCTTTTGTCACCTGCACTCGACGTAGCGAAAGACTAGCATGCCTGAGGGGCGAAACAAAGGGGAGTGCCACCCATTTTATATCAACAGCTTCGATACTCGCTTGCCAGATCACATGCTCTGAGAGATCTTGGATAAAAGAAACATGGTTGATATCTATTTTCTGCCCCTGCGGGACTGATGTCCAGGACCAAGATGGTTGCCCAGGTACTCGGTCCACAACCGATAGAGAATTTCCAAAAAACCAACACATGTGAAACGGGAGGTCTTTTTTCCACATGCCAAGTATTGGCTCATCATTCGTATGCCACTGCCAAAGAGATATGACGCCAGCTAGCGATGGCAAGACATCGTCCGACTTGGTAAATTGTCTTTGAAAAAAGGCCCTTAAGATACTCCACCACATGTCCACGTCGGTGCTAGTTTCATACTGTATCGCGGACTCGAAATGAAGGAAAGGGTTTGAAGGTTGTGTGCTGGACCCTCGAATGATGCTGGAAGTTAATGTGCGCGAGAGTTCACCATCCTCGGACTGGACCAGGTGATGACATTGCCAAGTCATATGCCGTGAACAAAGTAAAGCACCCGCCGAGCCAGTAGAATCTCCTGAAATATCCATCCTCGCTTGTGGATAGGGAGATCTTTCAGACCTTTATTTGAAGTGCCAGCTTTTCGGAAAAATAATCGCTTCCTTGGTAAGCCCTGTGTTTGAGCTGGATTATCGTATCTAGAGTTAGGAACCGGGGGAGAGAAAAGCCTAGAGGCTCCCTGAAAAGAATTATCGATGCCAAGTCCATCCGCAGAGCTTCCAGCCGAAGCCGCGCTAATGACTATATCCGCACAGTGGAAGATCGAGGCCATTTTAGCCGCCTCCCTTTCCCAGTCATCAATGTCATCTTGGACAATACACAGGGAATCGATCCATAGGAACTTGTAACCCAAAAGCCTAGTAATTCTGACAGCGTCCCTGAAGGACCGTGACAGGAACTCAATTCGAAGACCCTTTTCATGTTCCGTAAGATTGTCCTTGGTTGTGCGAGTAGGACTACCATTCTTTCCCCACTGCATGTTTCATTAACAACGGTAACCTAACTACTTAACTAGTATCTAAGAATGAAAGCAATAGAAATTGGAACACATACGCAGTGACTTAAAGCGAGGTACTTGAAGCTGTCACCAAGAACATACGGATCAATGATGGCGACATGATCCATGTTTCCATTTGGCTTAACATCGACCATACGTGCTGGCAAAGCTTGATGTTGCGAGAAAAATCTCTGAGCTCTGCATTCGATATGCTCGGCCTCACATTGTCGTAGCCACTCATGACCAGTCGCGATTCGAATCTCCAGGCTTAGATGATTCATACTGGACCATATAGGCCTACGAACAAGTGATCTAGAGTCTATTGCAATTAGCCGAGAGCACTGCCAAATAAATATTCGATAGAATCCAGCCAACCTTTGTCCTCCTTGACCATAAGCAGGTGAATAGAGATAGAGACATCCGCGGGGATTGCTTGTGTTGCCACCTGTTTTTTGGGTATGGATAATGACGGGAATTTATCGTCAGGAGTATCTACGCAAAACACACGTCGTTTTACGGTGCTCTTATTAACTAGCTCGCCAGCTTCGATGACATAGATTTTAGTATCCTGTTTGGACCTCTCGAGAGCTTCGCGCTCTAGATGTGTAGCCTTGTTGTTGATCCATTTTAGTAACAGCCGGCAAAGGGAGCAATGACCAGCGGAATTCATTAAGGACAATAGTGAAGGATGATGGTCTACATGAAATGGTTCAGAATTCCAATTAGTCACTAATTGCTCGCAAAATATGCACAGCGTGTCTTCTCCCCGGTCAGGCTGGAAAGGGGTTAGGAGGCCTGGAAATAGCGCAGAAGACATCTTAGGCCGTAGAGAGCGACCGTTCGAAGTTATTTTAGTATGTGCAGGGAAATCTATTGGTCATTGAAGCTGAGCTACCAACTGATAGAAGCGCGATACTGTTATTGAAAGGGTCAAAAACCGAGCTCCACGACGCATAGAATCTGCCTACAGCCTGATCATGCAAGTCCGAGAGTAATGCCTACAGCCTGACAGTGCCAAGAAATCACAAGAGTATGGCCTGACTGGACCAATGATCTCAACCCCAGCTACAGCGGCGTCGTGAATTCTTGCCATATTATGACACACAATACCAGAATCAGAGTTGACACTCTTGTTTTATCTACTCTATTATAATTATGTCATGTATTTATTAAGGGCTATATTATGTACAAAAGTTTATGCGTTTGCTTAGAGGGTAGCTGCACTAGGAGCACTCCTAGCTTAGAAAGCTATACCTTTTTTCTCGTCAACACATGACTTTACTAGTGGTTGCAAAGTCTTTCCGCAAGGCGCATCGCGTCACTTCGTCTTTGGCGTGCGATTTAAAAAAAACCAGCTTCCCGACGGGGTAGGCAGTCCCAAACAGGCAGAGAACTGCTTGAGCCGTGGCCAACTAAATGGATGCGCTGGCGATTGTCCTTGCGATTTTGCGCCTCGCTCGGAAACGCGATCCGCCCCAAGGTAAGTGTCAAACTACGCCGGTCATCAAACCCATCGGCTAGGGCTTGAAAGAGCCGCTGTACGCCGCGCGTCACGACGTTGCTGAGACGAACGAGTCGCTCGGTTCGCGGTTTGATGCGGCAGACGTCAAGTGTCGTCTCTGTGGTGTAAGTGAGATGGCGGGGCAGAGCACGGCACTTCCCGACAGCCGGCGCTAACGAATTGATCCAGGTCTTGATCAGTGCTGTTTATGTGGAGGGATCGAAACAGGCGTCGCTCGACTGCGCTCTGCTATGCTCACGAGATGGTAGCGTATTGCGACTGCGGCCCCTGCCCTTCTAGGTGCGACAGGATGGTCTCGATGATCTCTGCAGGTAATTTGTCCATCTCGGTGAGAAGAAAACGGTGAAACTGATGGATTGGGAGTTGGGATAGTCTGTCTCTGTTTACCTACCTAAATTACCTAGGTAGGTAGGCAGCTATCTATAGCGGTGCGGGGTCCCTTAGATATCCTTCGTTGCAGTAGCTAGGTACTTAAGTCTGCCTGGCTGTATGTGAGCTGCAGTGCCCCCAACAACTCCCAAGTCTCTGCATCAGTTCAAGATCTATCTGTAGAGTTACGAAGTAGGATCGTATTTTCCGCCGGATCCTTACGGTGAAGCTCGAGAGAAGGGCGGGAAGATTCATGTGCTGAAGTGGGTTTTGACGAAATTGCAGATTTTGTAACAGAGTTTAATATATAGAAGATACTAACAGAACTGTGAAGCATAGAAGCACAGAATACATTCGTTTTTAATAACGGAAGTTTCAATTGAGGTTTGTTTGCTTTAGTAGCCTGTGGCCGGTGTCACGGAAAAAGCGACGCCGTTAATATGGTGAAGGTATTAACAGTATATACGGCTCACACCCACTTCCACACGACAAGCTGGAACTCCGGCTTAACCAGTTTGTGCCCTGCGGGTTGGTTGAATCATTGCTAACAATTGGCATAGAAATATTCAAACTGACTTCATATTCTATTTCTTCTAGTTTTAGGGTTTAAAGCGGCGTATAAGTGTTAGCAAGACTGAGTTAGGAAAGCCTAGCGCTAGGAGGGCGACATTGAGAGCCGGCGAGGTCGACGAAGAGTAGTTCCGAGCCTTTTGATCTTCCTTCTAGAAGGGCTATTCGGCGTACGAGGCTTCAGGTCTTGGAATTTGCTGCTCCGTTTTAGCTGATACATCACCGGGTCTTCCTAGTGCTCTCAGCCCCTCACTGAAAATCTTAGAGCGTTGCATCCCTGTTATCTTGAGTTTTGGGTTTGCGGTTAGCTTATGGGCCATACTATTGCACAGGAAATCTTGGAGTGAGAACTCAAGTTTTGCTGCAGTGACAACCTTTCCTTTTTTATTCCTTGTCTCATACACTTCAGTGAGGCTTATCCCGACCATAGTTCGAACAACATGCCTAAGACATACTTCCAACATACAGCATGTGAAGCCTTTTACTCTAATATTTGGGCACAAGTATGCCTCGGCCTTTAATTAGTTATATCGTACATTCTTTTAGTAATACGTTTCTCCGTAAGAACTTCACAAATTGTGACACGCTTACTGAGGAATTGCACTTTGCAGTATCAATCAGTTGACGAAATGTATAAACTCGGACATCAGTTCAGATATGTGAGAAGGAAGGGTATATTCTATCTCTCAAACAAGGAAGTGATCAATGCCTCTCATCATCACCTCGTCATAGCGATACCAACCCCAATGTCAAGAAAGATAATGTAGGCTCTCGCTCTCTGTCTATCTATATACACAACAAGCACCATTTCCCTGCCCCTATCTCTAGACCTGGCAAGATACACACACCTACACAACCCTCAACACACTCTCCTGTCTATGCACCTTCATAAACTCCCCATCCATGATCCCAAAAACATATACCTCGCCCACCAACCTATACACGACATCTTCGCCCTCTCCCTCACCCCCAACCCGTCGAAACGCAAACGGCACACAAGAACCATACGGAATAGCAATCGTATCCGCAACAGCAAGATCCGTCGGTCCGAGACCTACATACCCATTATTCGACCTAAACGGTCGTCGCCCAACCATACGGGCCATGGCCATAGTGTAAGGTATACTCGGGGTAAGGCTCAATTTCTCCACCCCCTCTCTCACTTCCTCCTCTATCCCCTTATCCATCTCCCGCGCATCATCCTCGATACTTTCAGTCTCGGCTGGGAACAGCGCCTCATAAGTCCGTTTATACCCCTCCACCGCCAGCGTCGACGCCCGGACAAGCGCGCCCGACGCAGGATTAACCTCGATGTCGCCGACGGGGATCTTCGCCAGCGCGACGGCGGCTTGCTCTGCGAAGTACGGCGAGTTGAGGGATGCTGTTGATTCTTCCCAGAATTGCTTGATTTCCGAGAGATATGTGCGCTGTCGCTCTTTCTCGTCTTTATCGCCATCTCCAACTTCATCTTTACTTGCGTCTTCTTTTGCTTTTGTTTCGGATTCTGATTCTGATTCTGTTGCTACTTGGTACGGCGTCCCAATCTCCTGCACTTTATCCACAACGGCCGCTTTCAAGGTGATCTGGTTCGACGCGCTGAGTTCGGCGCGGTAGAATCGCGAATCAGCTGGTCCGCAGGCATTAAACGGTCGCTCTGAAGATGACAACGTCGAAGGCGGTGGCGGCCGCATGTTCCCCCAATCTATCGCCCATGACGTTAGATTATCTCCTGCGGAGAGTGTACCCCGCGCGAGCTGGAGGACGCGCGGATGCTTCTGGAGAAACGCCGCCGAGGTCTCGGCGTATACCGCGTCGACGTCCTTGTGGTAATCTACGTTGAGCCCGAGCTCACTGATATCCGTAGCCAGACACGCCAGCGCATAGACCCTGTCGCGCGGATCGCTGACGCGTAAAGGCAGCTGAGTTTCCGCGTAGAAGCGGCTGAGGAGCGTGAAAAGGGGACTATCTAGCGCCTTCAGCCACGAGTCTGCGTCCCTTCTATACTCATCGCGTCTCCCAAGGATGCGCAACGCAGGGGACTGCGAAATATTCGACACTTCCTCACCGCTTAGCACGGTGCTCTGCGCGCTCGACGTAGCAGGGTTCATGGCCGCCGCGAGCCATTTCGAGTACGTCAGATGATTAATAATATGATCCAAAGCCCGCGCAGCGGAGTAGAAATGATCAAGGGGCAGAGCATGTTTGCCACAGACGACAAGACCCCTATGCGACAAGCACAGCTCAACAAGAGACCACAGATCCGTCCAATAGTCGCGTTCCATGAGAGCCTTGAGCGGTGCGCGAAGCGAATCCAGCTCCTGCTGCAACTCCAGCGGCTCTTTATTCTCAGCCGCGCTAGAATGCACGAATCTTGCCGGCAGCATCTTCTGCACGAGCTGGTGTCCCAACTGAGGCGTCCAATTCGCTATGAACGCATTGAGCGTGAGCTGTTCGTCGGCAAGGCGTCTCAGGACTTTCATCGCCTCGTCGCTTCTATCGCTCGTCGCGCCCAGATACACAAATGTCTTTTCCGCGGCGGAATAGATCTGCGCTAATTGGGAGACCTGCACGGATTTCTCCCTCTCGTCCTCGTCTGCGTGGTTGATGCAGAGCGCGTCGATCCAGACGACGACGGGCTCCGTCTCCCGCTGCAGTTGATGCAGGACCTCGAATAAGCCCGTGGAAGCGGGCACGGGGGCGCCGTTCACGAAAAGCGACTTCGTCTCATCTGCCGCGTCTGTGGGGTGCCAGCGATGAGAGACGACGGTGAACTGTGGGCGCTGCTTCAGATCCGCGAGCCTCAAGAAACAATGAATCGAGTCGGATGTGACTTCTGGTCTCGACACGGTGTATTGGTGCGGCTGGATCGTGAGCAGACGAATGCGGCCGTTCTTTTCCTTCAGCCTCGTCTGGAGGTAGAGGTGCTGCCCCCAGGCTACCGGCGACACCTTAGCGGCTTCTTCTTCACCCATTGTCGCTGTGCAAGGTACGAGCTAACCCACGTTCTATTTGGTCTTTTCTGCCTAGAATATGAGCGACATAGATTGCAAATTAGAACTATCTCTCACAGAGCTACCGGCGTCACCCTTTATGAGAGGTTCAACTCGCCACTGTGTCCGATTCTGAGTGCTGATCTTCATGAAGTCTGTCTGCCTAGGTAGGCAGTTAACAGAGAAGTCGTAAGCTGCAATAAGCGGCTAAATTTTGCCGATATTCATCACAAATACCCTTATAACAAGGATATCGTCAGTCTGAAGGCTGCGTCGTCCTAACGCAGCCACAACTCTTCGTCAGATGGTAGGTAATATTACCTAACCATCGTCTCTTCTTATAAGAGCATTCATTGTTGCCTCCACGTCAATCCTTCTGTGCACCCACAAGTCAATTACTAATAATAGAGAGTGTGCGCTTCATATTGCACAATGTACCTATTATGGAATCACCTGATCCGGGGAAGATCTTCGCTGAAGAGATCCCGAAATAGAGCCAAGCTCTTTATGCTGACATAGCATTGAGCAAGTGCAACCTATTAATAGTTCTAGCGTACCCTGATATGGTTAGGCCCCCAACGCCCTAAGCCGCCTACCTGTACAACCCTCTTTGTACAGCCTAGTTGTTAGTTAGGTAAGGGAATAGATAACCTCGAGTGGCCATTTGATTCAATGAGTATTTCTTGTAGGGAAGACTGATCTTATTGAAAGGTATCTCGGATTGGATGACCTCTTGTCGATACGTCATGCTCTACAACAAGTCGTTTTGAACGATATCGAAGGAGGTATCTAGATAGCTACCTCAATATATGTGCAACCCACTACCCGAATACCTACACTCACAATCAATATTTTCAACCTCAAAGCCTCATCGCATTAATTTGATTGGGGTTCAACTTATTTCATTAAAATCTTATAATGCCGACGACGAATCAACAACGGTATTAATCTCCTCTATACCCACATCGCCAAATATTATATGTATACCGCGATGTCGAAGCGAAATATAAGAGCAACGGGCCCAGCCAGCCCAAGCACGAAAGGTTCAAACCCCCCAAATCATTACCATCCATCTTCATCCCCATCTTCCGCAGCCGAGTCCGGAAATTCAGCATCAGAGAGCCCTTGTTCTTCATCATCATCTTCGTCCCGCTCCGCTCTGTCATAGTCCTCAGATGAACCCGGCGACCCGCCTTCAGGAGAGACTGGGACGTCGGAGCGGAACTGGCGCAACCGTTCCATGAGAGACATTGGTTTTGAAGCTGGTTCCTCCTCGTCATCTTCATCTTCGTCATATTCATCCTCTGATACATCCTCTTCCTCACCATTGTTGACTTCGTCTTCGTCTTCTTCTTCATCGCTATCCAGCTTGGGCCGAGGTCGTCTGCGTCTTTTAACTTTGGTTTCTTCTTCTTTATCCTCCTCGTCTTCACTATCTGGAAGCACGGTGCGTGTGCGTTTCTTTGGCCGGGATGCTTCTTCCGCCTCGGATCCAATCTCATTTCGGTTGCCATCTTCGTCGTCTTCACTGTCCGAAAGTACGACCCGAGCGCGTTTGTTCGCACGCCTAGGAGGTCCCGTAGCAGGCTCTTCATTACCAGCTTCCCCATCATCTACATCGTCCGAAGAAATAATCATACGCTTGCGTCGATCGGTTTGTGTTGTGGGTTGTGGTTCCTCTCCAGCGGATTGCTCGTCCGACAACTCTTCTTCGGATTCATAGTCGTGATTGACAGCGATAGTTCCCGGTAAACCATCAGCTGCTTCATCATGACTGTCCTCTTCCTCGAGTGGCGAAAATCCATTGAAGACATCAGGATCATCCTCGACTCGTGTGTCATCATCAACCATGTCTCCATTTAATATGCTTCCATCCTCGCTGGGTTCTTCGCTTCCTTCTGAGGAATTGTCGACGATGAAGCCATCCAGTTCATAGTCATCTGACTCAGACTCATAGAAAGATTCTCCTTCCGATGATTCAGAAGACGATGGAGACGCAGTACCAGCTTTAGCCGCCTTATCCACCTTCCTTGCGCAACGTCGTTTCACCTTCTCGTACAATTCGATGCCGCTGTCAAATGAGTACTCTACTAATGGCCATATAGGAGGGGTGCTGATTTTGGCCATGGCTGGATATTGAAGCACGCACTCCTCGCCAACGCAGTCTGCCTTGTTTTGGTCCAGATTCGGATCAGGCCAAGCATACAATATCTTGAGCACTTCGTCTCTATAAGACAGGTTCTCTAACATCTCCATGTAGAACTGCTTGGAAGACTCTGACACTGACCATGTCAGATCACGACGCTTGACTTCGTTTGCCTGAAAGCAGCAAAAAAGAGCACTGAGGTTTTCGAGTAGAGGCGGAAGACTCTCTAGGCCAGGAAATAAGTCGTCGTGAGAATCCGGATCAATAAAGGAGTAGTCAAAGGCGAGGTACTTGACTTGCTGTAAATCGGATGCGAAGTTTCTTACATCTGGAGGCTGCTGTTCGCGAGGGTGGAGGAGGATAATGTCGTTGGCACTATTGAAGCGGATGTCAACATACCCACGTTGTATCCGAACGACATTTGGGTAGTGTTTTAAAGCTATATCACGAGATTCCTTGGAAGCAGCGAGAAGCGCCCGTGCTGGGGCGGTTTGCTCTGCTAAGAGCGCAGACTCCCATATATCGGGTGTGGGGAATTTGACCATGTTCAAGGCTAAGACCCTTCCCTTGGATTTCAAGTAGGGATCAACAGATTCCCAGATCATGGCACGAAGCTCAGCCGGTAAGCTAGAGAACTGCGGGAAGAAGTGGAGGTGGTTATCAGAACGAGCATCATCCTCATCTTCGTCTTCGTCTTCACCATGGCCATCAGATTCTTCTGCTTCCATGTCAAATAGCCCCTCACCTCTATCTGTTTCCGATTCATCGGAGTCCTGGTCGCTGAGGGACTCGACAGTATTCCATGACAGATGGTCCTCACTGTCTGATTGGTCGGACATGGCAAAAGAGATGCGCGAATTGCAAAGTCGCCAATGCCAAGACCGAGCTATAGTACCGGTACAAGAGGGAAATGGGATGAGGAGTTGCCCAAATTGTTGAAACAAGAGATGAGAGAGATGGAAAAGACGGCATGTAGTTGCGCGGATGAATAAGACAGACACGGTCTCACGTCGTTTGATGAGATGAGATGAGACGGCTGCCGCTGCCAAAGTTTAAATTGTGGCTTAGTGTACTGGAACGCTACAGGTGGTAGGTACCTACCTACCCCAACTTGTCTCATCAACTGTGGCGACCTGAACAGCCGGAGGCAGGCACAGGATCAGTACCTATAGTAAGTATTTACAAGTCGCAGCTAACCTGGCAGGGGCTAAGATGTACCTACCGAAGCCACCTAGGTTAGGTACCTTAGGTACCTAGGTAGTGGGAGGGACAACTGCGCCACAGCCAAAACACACCTAACCCAACCACTATCCTCCACTGAAAGATACTGCCCACGATGGTATGATCAGTTTACTTCAAGTCTTCGGCTGCTCGCTCAATCCACGACTCTCTACATACTAAGAAAGACACAGCATACAGCTTCAGTTAGTTTCCCTTACGTGCGCACTGAGCGCCTGACTTGAGGTGATCATGGAGCTATCAGTTGCCGCAGCCTAGGGTGCACAATCAATGATTCTTAGGTAGTTAGCCTCCGAAGCTACTCACCGGCGATAAGTAGTAATCTGCGACAACACTGGACGGTATTCATCTCAGGCATGTTCCCTTCAGTGCTACAACTAGCACTATAGGAAGCATGTCGTAGCTATCTGTCTAACACTCTTCTCTTGATGGGTATATGTAGCTATAATCAAATAACATAGCCTATCCTTACGAGGCCCTCGTCGTGTATTTCGCACCTTCAAGCCTATCAAGCGGCCAAAATAGGAGAACGCAGACGCTGTATCTAGCTTCTCATAACCGCTGACAAAGATAATCCCCGCCGTCCCTTTTTTTCTCTGAACGATGGTCCTTGTGCGTCAAGGTTTGTTCTCGAAATGATGAACTCTAGGTGCCCGCTCGACTTTCCAGCCCTTGCCATTCTGAGCCGGAAGCGGCGACGGCGTCGACGACGAACTAGCAGCCTTATTAGCCAGCTCTCGCTGCTTCGCTTCTCGAACCGTGTAGCAGCGCAGGACACTAAGGTAGAAAGCGATCTTGCCACCGAAGTCCCATTGCCAGGCAATCCACTTCTCCTGGCCCGAGCACAGACGGTACTGTTCGGCGAGGAGCACGAAGCGCACGAGATGGTCCGCCAGATCCCAGTCCTTCTTGTATACCTTGGCCTTGGCCCGCCGTGCGGAGGGAACATCGCCTTGCTTAACGGCCTGCAGGTCGAAGAAGAGGTCCTCGGCAGCCCAATAAGCCTTTTCTTTCACAGGATCGCCGTAGTAGTGTCGCGCGAACTCGCATCCGAGATCCATCATGTTCGGGGAGCTGATGAACTCTTTCAGCGCGGTCTGGTCAAGCTTGTACCGATGCGCCACCTCGTTCTGCGATCGTTCTAGCTCGTTCCACACTAGAGGTGGCTTTCGTTAGTATTCTGCGGCGCAAATGACATCGAGGATTGCATGTTTTGTCGATTGCTTCAGACCATATTTGCCGGTAAGGCGGGTTTGGTAGAGTAATGTAATCCAGGGACCAACAACACGTAGGGTCGGGGGTATCAAGCTTGTCGTTCTGTACTTACAGATACCCTCAGTAGTCTCATCCCAATCTTTCTTTAAGGTCTTGGTTCTCCAGCGAGAGCTGATAGTACTCTTTGCGCTCTTCTGCGAACCTGTAGAGTTCTGGCGCATGGCGACGAGGACGTCGGGTCGCTCTAGTCGACGATGAGAGGTGTCAGCGCCGGGCCGGAGGTTGTCGATTAGCGCAGCGAATTCCGACACGGTCTCCTTAGCATCGCGAAGATCCTCCATTCTATCTTGCGTTTTGGTTGAGATGCTGTCATATGAGATTATGTAACCGGCTTTGAAGTTCAAGCTTGGGCAGCTTTACCTTAGGTAGGACACGTACACGGGAAGTGTATATGAATATGGCGAGAGAGGGACGCACTGGTATGAATGTTGTATCTTCTGTGGGAGACCACCTATGCATAACTGACGCAGCTAACGTATTGAGTTTGAGTCCGTTGACGAGCAGCTACTTGATATCATTCAAGGTTGAGTGAGGCGTCGCAGGAGAAACAAGCGGACATCTCTGGAGGGATCGCGAATTGAAGCGCTTTTGAGTGTGTGTGGCATTGTGTGACTTCTTCCAGGCGACGGCGATAAGCGCCCGTTTGTCGTGTAGCACATTTGTCTACCGTTTCCTGGGAATCTGCGTCACCGTGCTTCGCCTCTCTGCAGCACCTTCTTTCTTTTTTTTCTACAACACCCGCCCGTGCAAAAGTACCATCAAAGTACAGCTTGGTTGTAGACATGGAAGAAGTTACTTGGGGATACCGACAAAGTTTCTGAATATGCACCTACGCATCATCAGCACTGGACAGCCTCAGGTGGTTGACCAATACTAGCTCACTTTCTGTGGCTGTAAGCTGCCCTTCTGTATAATCTTGATTGCAATGATTTAAGTGTGTTGCAAACTGAAAACGCATCGAAACTTTATATGGGAGCTGCGCGGTATCCTGCACAGTATCGGCTACGTGCATCTGTCATTCATGTAAGTTTGAAATGAATCCCTGTTTGAGTTAGCAGCGGTTGTAACATGAAAGCATGAAAGGATCTCACTAACCTACAGAGTGAGATACATCCACAGGCCTCTGTTATTCCTGTATCAATTGTCTAGCAAGGAATAATGCGACTGCTGGCAGTTTAAATATATCCCTATCGTTTGAAATATAGAATGACTGCAGCTGGTCAGCTCGTGGATTGTTTGACAGTACAGTGCCCGCTTCTGTTCATCCTTACCATAAGAGACTCCTATTGGAGAGCGATCAGTTTCCAGACAGGATTCGCCTTGATCCATGCTGTTTCCTTAATCCCGGCAATGTTAACCCTATATGCAATGCCGTTTTCCCACCTGATTTGTAGTGCGAAAACTCGAGCCACGCAGTTAGGGTCCTGAGGGTCATAACGCCGAGCCACCGCAATGAACTCTGACGGTCTAGTATCTTCTCTATCAAAACTTGACCAATGCTTAAAATCCATTCTCTCCATGGTCCCAACCTCACAATTCTGCTTATCTAGGACAGACGGGTAGCTTCCACTGGTGTAATAGTTTAAGTTGTTAGAGTCGCAGAAAGTTGGAGGGTTGATGGTGAAGAGCGCTGTACTGGCCCAGAAAAATAAAATATGGCCCTCCGGGATGCCCCGGAGTCTGTCTTCCGACAAGTTTGGGAGGTTTCTAAGTATGTCCGCGGGAGCAACCGTCTCTGTGTTGCCCCCTTTCCACGGTGCAGTGTTCCGAATAGACCGTTTTTAAAAATCATCGAAGCGATTGATCCCGTGCTTGAGGACTGCATGTACACCTAATGGATTGATTGTATGAGCAAAGCATACAATCTCCGGATTTTCACTTTCAGTTCGAAATTTTAATAGTCTATCAGTATGACCGCCATTCAAAGTTACAAGCGAGATCTTACCTAGCTAATCTGACACTCCTGACACTCCTGACACTACAGCTAACGCGTCCAATCCAACCCATCCACGACCAGCTGGGAAAAGAAACTCTTTGGTTGAGCGAGGTTATGGGCAGCGTGGTCTTGTCGTCGTTGCGATGTAATCCATATTCAGGCACCCAAGAAAGCGAAAACTCAAAGCGGGACCGTGGGTGTCCCCAATAGAATTCTTCGCCAGAAATTTGATGTAGTGCATCCTCAATGCCTCTGAATCCATCGTATCTGTCCCCGTTGAAAGAAAATTGCCGGAATGTGAAATTCTGGACCAGTCGGTTATATTTGTCCCAGAATTGCTCCGATGACGTTATGAAACGTGACATGGTACCGTTGATGCGTTGCGTTGTTAGCACATTTCCAACCGAATACAAAGCAAAGCGAATAGGCATGGAAAATGGGGCAGTGTTCTTAACATCCGGGTCCAGAAGTGGGTGTTCAAAGCGGGACTCCTCACAGAAGAACCCTCCGCCGCATGACCACAGGGCTTGGTGTCGAGTAAAAATCAAGCAGCGTCGAGACATGGCAAGCTCTTGCAGAGTCCATCCGCGACTGTTCCATGCACTGAGTTCGAAATCGCTACCAGATGGACTCCAAAATCCGGTTTGGTGGGACTCGCATGTGGTCAACAAGGAAAGACCAGCGCTACCAGTACCGGGGGGAATTACTACCACCTCCCTCTGTTCAAAACTGCGGGTGCCTGGGCGAAGTCCAGCCAAGCCAGACATGGAGTTAGTGCCGCAAGCAGCTATAATTGTGAGGAAAGCAAGACCATAGACCTGGGACATGTTTCCTATCTGCTCGCTTTTATCCCCGTCGTCATTTTGGATTATACATAGAGCGTCCACCCAAAGGAATCTAAATCCTAATAATTGTACCAACTGAATAGCATCGGAGATGGTTTGCGGAAGACATTGCTTCGTGAGCTCGCCTGTCTGACCCAATATGTATATATTCTCTGAGGTCAAGGTTGCCTGTTTGGGTGAGCCCCAGACATAACTCAAAGCTACATACTCATGCCCTCGCTGAGTATGGTCAAAGTCTTCCAACGTGCGCACACAGAGATCTTTGAGGTCTATAAAACGAATTCGACGAATCCTAAACCAAAGTGAATGCTTAATTAGCAAATAATCACATGCAATATGAAATCGTACAATGACAATTTATCGTACCGCCTGGCTTGGGGGTTATCGTGTTCTAGCTGGGCACACAAATTCTCGTGTCCAGAGTGACAGAGACGTAACCAATGGCGCAATAAGTCGATATTCACAGTTCTCGGACGCTTCCTCCCCGAAAATAACATTGAACTGGGGTCAAAAACCTCGTCATCTACCCACTCACCAGCCCCCACGTCACAAGCTTGAACGAAGTTAGTTAGTGATCTCAATATGCAGTTACCGTGAGCCTAAGCAAAGAAAAGTAGAATTCTCGCTCTAGAGGCGAGCTAATGATGTTAGGCGAGTCAGTAATACGACCGTAAGTGTTTACTCCTGCCCTGAACACAACCTCATCACCTCGAGGGATGAGAGCGCCATTATAGTCGGTCAATCCTTGTCGCAATAAGGTATCAAATATCACAGAGCACAATCCACAGTGCTCTGAATCTTTCTCTATCCGCTCAAGTGAGCCCAGATTGACTGGCCAAGCGCCCGAATTCTTCCAGGCAGGAAAGTGCCTGGGAGTCCATCTCTCGAAATCCCCCGCACACTCTTCCACAGCGCTTTTTAGCTCTGATGCAGTCGCACATGCCAACTCTTGGAAGGGGATTTTACTGCAATGGGCACAAAGTCGAGCTCTCCTCATGGTGTCTATTTCATGAAATGATAATGATATGCTGTAAAACTTTTCGGGTGCGATCAATAGATTTGACACTGGTGATGTTGAGGTGTTGACCGTGTCTGCCTAATAAGCAAACGCTGATCACGTGAGTCTTGCCCAGACTTCTAAGGTAATTGAGCGCCTTTAAACTAATATCAGAGCATTGTTGGCTGGCATGGCCTACCAAGGTGTCACCGACCAGGTAGTCCAACTAGGGAGGGGGGTGTGTAGCAAATTGTGGCTGTAGCTGATTAGACTAAGACACTAAAATCCGCAAGTACCTCATTTCAATATCTATGATCGCCAACTATATCCAGTAGATGGCGCTTTCAGCCAATCACGACTTCATGTTACCTAATCTAATTAAGCACCGCAACGATGGAATCCTATGCTAGGCCTATGTATTGTTTCTACATGGCCCGAACACTGGATCGACAGTCAACCATATGTGATATTTGACCTATGTAGGGATCTGGCTAAAGACAAGCAAATGAGCGGACTCGGTAACAAATTCCAACCAACAAGGCTACATAATCTCTAGGTCAGGCATTAAACTACACTCAGCCGGACTTCCTTCTCCATCGATATGTAAGACGACCCTGGACGATGAAAGGAAAACACAGAATGGAACGTTCCAATCGCAGCCATCTAGGAAGGAAATAAACGACCGATAGCATCAACACTGTAGATTAGCTACAATCGGGCACAACATGGTAACGAGTAACGTAATAAAGGAAAGAAGTAATTGCCTGACGCTGATAGAAGAAGGGCAGAAGAAAGGAATGAGTCGACTTTTACGGTCCTAAGTACCCTCCAGGTTGACCTTTAGAACTCTCTCACGATTATTCGGGTTCGGCGTTCTTGATCATGGCCCTTAGCTCCGTGATACGCTTCTCATTCTCAGGATTTTTGGCCGGGGCCGTGTCCAACTTAGCCAACTCCAATTTTAGATTGGCAGTTTCGAGCTCCTGCTCCCATCTTTTGACATGAGGGTCATCCATGTCTTCTTCCCTTTTAATTTTGAGCTTTATCTCGACGATTTCTAATTCGAGTTTCAGTTGGGTGGCTGCAATCTCCCAACCCGGGGAGTTCTCGTCTTCCATTTCTTCGATGCTATCTCGAAGCCTTAAGTGCTCAGCTTGAAGCTCTTCGATCCTTCTCAATCTCTCATCTTATAAGGCGTACCGTCAGCTTTTATTGTTCATCTTTCTGGAACTCAAAGATACCAAGAATAATGAGTGCTGGATGAGTGCATGCTTACCCAAGTTGTAACCCATCAAAGTGGTCATCTTTCGCTGGGGCACGAGGTCTTCCGCGTTCTCGATGTTCCACTGCTCGATCACCAACTCAGCTTGCTTGATCACTTTCTCTATGACTTGGATGACGTCCAGTCTGGGTTCTCTTTTCTTCTTCTCGTGGTCCAAGTCGCGAACCGCCTTTTTTCTCTCATTTATCCAGTAAAAATACTCGAGCTGGATCTTAGGGTTAGGAGGGTCTGATTCTAGGATGTGATTCGGTAATTTTGATTTATTGCTTACAGCGTTGATGGCTGGTTCCGGAACAGGCCGATCTGTATTGTATATCCTCCCTCCGATATCGTGTACAGGTTTACCCGTCATTCTCAAACTTGCTTCTTCCGTAAGGGTTTCATTGTCTTTGTTTCCCGGGATAACTAGTGAGCCAGAGTCGCCTTCTGAAGCTATTGTCACACTTTTCTTGATTTGGCGCTCAATATCTTTCAGGATCTCTTCCATCCGCAGAAAGTACGCCTCATGCAGAGGCTGACAAGCTCCTATCAGCATTCCCCGCACCTCCTTGTCCTTAGGACCAATTACCCACGACCCGGAGTCGCCATCTTGGGTTAAATCAACTTGGATAGTAGATACTGACTGCGGATCTGCACGCACTGGTAAGCCAAAGACCGCATCAGACAGAAGCCGCCCTTGCAGAGAAGCCCGAGGAGTCAGAACCACAACCTGGCCATGGCCATCAACAGGAATACTGTTAGTATATCTAATCTGAGAAGGTAGGGCGTCGTTAAGTTTAACGAGTGCCCAATCGAGGGAAGGATGAGTTTCTATATCATGACATGACAATCTTGAAATGATGCTCAATTCACCAATATGAATTCCGCCGCCAGAACTTGCGATCGGGGCAGGAGGCGAGACCCCTGCGGACAACACCTCTTTTGCCGGTGGTAACTGTGAAACCGAGACCATACTCGTATATCTTTCACCAGGGAAACTTGTTGGCTTGGGGCCTTCGAAAAGGTCTTTCAATTCAGATACGTCGATCTCCAAAGGTCCAGGTGTTGGGCCAGAGTGATGTGGGTAAGTGAAAGCATGGGCTACAGTCAGCGCGAAATGTTCACCGTCTGCCACAATGATTCCGCCTATAGTCGCTTTGCTGATAGGTTGATTATCCTTCCGTATCTCTATTCCTACTGCGTTCATATTCTCGGGGATCTTGTCGACGAGTGTATGGACCGTGTATGCTCTCAAATCGGTAGATGTCATTGCTGGGATATCTGACACCATTAAGGCCTGAACAGTGACATGCAATCTTACGCAAGGCCAACTTTGAAGCTGACTGTCGTCAATTATCCTTTTTAGAGCACTACTGTAGTCTCGGTCGTCACATAATACACCGACGATCGGTGAGGCGCTGTATTTTGTGAGCCCCAGGAAGAAGCATCGGATAACGTAAGGTTTGGTAGGCAAGTTCAGCTCCCGTAGTTCTATCCTACAGAGCTCCAGAATGGCACCCTGTGTTTGGCTTGCGTCGTCCTTAAGCTCGCCAGTAATGTTCCAGAGCGTCAGTCCCGGCCCCGACCATCCGGTGGTCGAGATCCAAGAAACCTCAGCCCCAATGCAGTTCACATATTCAGGTTTTGTCCGCCTCAGCTTTGGCAATAAAAACACCAAATCTCGTTTAAAGAGGCGCTGTGGAGGTGTTGAAGCAGCTGTTGTCATTGTTGCACTCCGAAGAAACATAAATTGTGTTTGTATAATCAAGGAAAACTTGTCAATTACATCGAACGGACAAGTCAAACATATTGAAGAAGAAAAAAGAAAAAAAAAAAAGGAAAAAAAAAGGGGACGAACCAGAGCATTATCTTTAAATACCCCGCTCTTAAGAAGAAAATTATCTTCCTTGATTGGACGAAGCTCAGCTTGATTACAATACAGGTGCCAGATATAATCAGCCATTCTATAGACGCCACCATTATACAAAAATATAGTGCTGTTTTTGCTAAGTGCTCTAACAAATCGCTAGGCTTCTATAATAGATCCTAAAGTGAGGTTACGCTGTTTATACCAGCTAGAACCGGTAAGGGTCGGCGTATGCACGAGCTGCTGTCACGTGTAGGTTGAATCTCCAAGGTCAGGTACAATCATAAATCTCTTCAGTCTCACAGTAGGTATCAAATAAGACTAAAGTTGAAGAAGGGAGGAATCTCCTTCGAAGCATGTATGAGATAGATACGTATTATATGGGGTTATTCCGCATACACTGAGATTATATTCACAACGCGCCGTTGGTGTGTAACGTAGACTTTACCTCATTAAGCCCAATTTTCCGGAAATTCCACTGGGGAAACCATCTTCTATTTGGTACGAGGGCTGAAAATAGTGGAAAATTGCCCTTAATCAGGTAAAGTCTACTCTACACGCCAACGGCGCGTTGTGAATATAATCTCAGTGTATGCGGTACATGCACTCTAGGGACTCCAAAACACCATATCACGACAGCTGCATTTACCAGAAACAGAAAGCCATTAGCAACCTTTAATTTGATTGATTGATGGTGTTTAACGTCGTGGGGGTATAGGGACATGGCACGCTATCCGCTATCTGAATTACCTAGGTATATACATGCAGTGGCTACAGACGCCAATTTCTCGCTTCTCGGGTGCGTTAGGTCATAACCCCACGTCTACTCTAGTTCGCCCTTGTCACAATGGCTAGCCTGTATGCCACTCAGTCAACAACCCCAAAAGGTCTGCAATACACCAAACTGGTGTATCCGGGCGGTCTGTATGTATATATAACCTCCGAATAGCCATCCAGGCCCCTACAGGGCGGGCTACACCGGCTGTTGTGACAGTCCTTCTAGCAACCTGTAATTATATAGGCCAAAAGATTCCATTAGTTCATAACACTCCATTATCTAAGCATGGTGGCAGACGTAGGTGGGACCCACCTAGGGTGACCCCTAGTAATCTCATAACCAACCAACTCCTTTTCGGCTGTTGGTGGCTTGAGAAGACTCTATATACAAATGATCTACCAGCCCAGACCGCCTGGGTCTCTAGGGTCTGTTTCAAAAAGCGAAGTCTGTATAACCTCACTTTCCAATATTGCCCAATATTGCCTGCATGTCTTGGAAGGTCATGAACAGCCTGCAATGGTCCTTCGTACGGCCGAAGCGCAAGGCGAACTGCATTCTTCAACCGGCACAGAGGTTACACGTGTAACAGATCTAGATAGTTAAGCCATATAGACCAATATAGAGCTTCGTTTCTGGCCCCGTAAATGCCCCGCTAACGTCTAAGATATGGTAATGCGGGGATTGAGTAAATTACCTTGTAAGATATCCTTTCCAATGAATAGATTAATTAGGAATTCAGCTTTATAAAAGTATGGGAAGTTCTAAATTTCAAATGGTCGATACAAGTATTGTCTTAACGTCTCATTACAGAAGCCGGTCATTACTAGTTGCTATTTTATTATCGTATCCTTAGTTAGGTTTCACTACTTGAATAATCCCAGTCACAGATTGAATAAGTACGAAGAAAACTGTCAGGAATATACCAGCCATTATGAGCCAGAATCCCCACCAGCGTTCCCAATCCCTAGTGTCGTGTATCCATTGAAAAATATTGCGTGGTCTGGCTCTCTCAAAAGCTTTTTCAATATTTTCGAGTCTCACTTGCCAATACCCATAGTATAACTTGCTATGTTCCGGCTCTTCACGACAATACCTGATATGTTTATCGACCCGCCCAGCAGAAATTTGTTCATGGAGCCACCTATTGCATCTTGCGTCGTTCAAAGGTATGAGGAGGCTAATAGTCGCTAGGGTCTCATCAATATAGTCATGAGGTAGAGGAAAACTAAATAATTAGCTGACTGCTGTTTTCGTTTCTATTCAAAGTAATCGAAATTGACTTACTCCTGTAAGGCCTTCATACGTTTTAGTACGGACACGTTATGGAAAAGGTATATGGTTGAGTCCTTCAAAATTAAATGGTAACTAAGATTGCTTGTCCATTTGAACTGAAAGCCCGCCATTCTGTTCATGTCTCCAATATTCATGCTCTTTGGGAATCGGCCGACAGCTTTGTCTGAAGGCTTATTCACATAATCTGTAATGACTGACTTCAAGCTACGGTCATCGGCCCATGGCAGTGGCGTCTCAAGTATGGACTGATCTAGAGTTATGCGATTGTGGATGCTAGACATAAGCCATAAGCGGACCGCAAGTTCGATGGACGTGGAAATCTTTGACAGGTCTTGGCCAAAAGTCGAAACCTCTTGACTGACAAGACTTGCGATCTCTTGAAGTGGAAGATCCAGATGGGTTCGCACTATGCCGACAATGGAGATTATATCTTGATAGGTCTTGACGGCATGATGTTGGATATTTGCCCATTGCTTTTCGTCGCGAACAAGATTAAAATAAGCGTCGACCATGATATTCTCAACACATGTAGATGATTGTGGCCACAGCTCGTTCACGAATCTATTTTGGGTGTCTAGAGTGGCATCGTCGTTAAAAAAACCTACAAGCAGAGGATTTCCCGCACTCTCATACGATGCCATTGTGAAAAATGACAATGACGTCGCGAAATTAAAAATCCAAAATATTCGTTGAAAAGAAATGGGTAAGGAGTAAGAATCAATGAGCTATTAGGATTGAGTAGAAAGTAAGGTTTACTGAAGTTGTGTTTTTCCACCGGGAGGTGTTGGGCATTGGGCACCTAGAATATATCAACCTCCAGCGCGGCGGGTGCTGCTGCCAATTAGGCCTCGTTACTTCTTAGTAGACTTGACCTGCATATATTGAATTCATAACTATTGATCACGGTGATGAATAGCTTAATGCAGCTAATGGTAGTCCCTTGCTTTATGTTAGTCATATTTTACGCAGCTATCCCGTGGATGGCCTGTGGGTGCGGGGGAACCTAGCGATACACTTATCTAGAGGCTTGAGTGTGTTACACGTGCAACCTCTATGCCGGTTGAAATATGCAGTTCGCCTTACAATTCGGCCGTAGAAGGACCATTGCAGGCTGTTCATAATCTTTCAATACATGCAGGCAATATTGGGCAATATTGGAAAGTGAGGTTATAGACTTCGCTTCTTGAAATATACCCTAGAGACCCAGGCGGTCTGGGCTAGCAGATCATTTGTATATAGAGTCTTCTCAAGCCACCAACAGCCGAAAAGGAGTTGGTTGGTCAAGGACTAATGCAGCCCTAGTTGATCATTATAATCTGAATTCCTAGTTCCAAGCCCAGTTTCCTGCCCTTGTTATAGAGTGTACCTCGCTCCGCCTTTTCCAATAGCAATGACTAATGTGAGATGCCACCTCCATAGGAGAGTCGAATAAACTGCTTAGCAACAGGTTCCGGCAGGCTATAATGGAGAAGGGGAGAAGCTCAAGAATACCAGCTACGCCTTGTGCCGGCTTCTCATAATCTTGAAGTGATTGGCTTATCGTACCATGCATGTTGTTACAGTAGGCCCGCCTCGACCACGAATGATTATTATCAAGTTTCGGTATGGTTGAAAAATAGGCAGGTTGGTAAGATTGGACGTTTATGCATCATGGGAACGATTGGAGGGCATTGGGTATCAAAGTAGCACTTACCAGGTCAGCCTACCCTATTAATCTCCCAACAACCCAGCCTCCTACCCCCCCTTGCGAAGTTTGATGCGTGTTTACAAATCGGGGGATGTGGCTGGACAGGGTATGGAGCGTGAGACCCCAGTGATACGATGCTGAGAATCTCACATTGCTTCTTCTCATTTTAGCCGACGGAACTCGCAATGATATGGTGGTAAGACGATTCGCCCCGTTCATCTGTCGACACTGGACGCTAATAACGATATTATAAACAAGCAGATCGGAATTAATAAAGTGAACAACTTCTAGTTCTTTAAGTCAAGAGCTTTGATCTTTCTACTCGGCAAGTGAGCATACGAATTTAAGGTCTTAGAAAATGACGTCGCTGACGTAAGTAACTCACCCCAGGATTTGAGGCACGAATTATGGATTAATGAAGCAGTTCCTATAATTATAGCGCCAATAGTAAAGAAGCGATATCACCAAGTACTATTACCCTAGCCTGTGGACTAAATTCTAAGTAACTGCTTTTAAGTGAGTCACCTCGCTTTATTCGCTAGGCAGGAGGGAGTCTCCTGAACCAACTTGTAGAGCTGCGTCACAGGACTATATAGCCCATCTTAAAGAGCAAAACTTAATCTGCAGTTATCGGGCCATTGCAGCTGCATGTCACCTGCTGATAGAGATAGTATACTTTTCCCAATCTTCCGAACACTTGGCGAGTGACCTACCTACACACCCGCCTACACCTAGAAGCTATCAACAACGCTCCTTAGAAGTAATTTGATCACGGTAAAAGCAAGAAAGACAACTAGATGAGCAGTTAATTAAGCATTATGACGTCCTTCTATGAAAGATTAGTCTATTAATGTCATGGGGAGGTGTCCCCGGAGTGAAGCTTGGTAGTAAGTAGGTAGCACCCGGGTAGTAGATAGGTAGAATGTAGGGGTAAGGGCTCAATAATATTGATTCCTGCCTTTTCTCCTACCAGAAGGGGGCCTTCTCCTCCTTGTATACTTGGCCAATCGAGCTATCTCCACTCCTTCGGCGTAACTTCTGGCCTAATTCTTCTTGGCCCTTGACAATTAGCGATTTCCACCCAAAATAATCATGCGGAAGATATGACTGCAAGTGACAGATATCCCATATGCCAATAGTGTAATCAGCTGACAAGAATAGCCATTGAATTATTTTTGATTGTCTTTCTTCGAAGGTTTCCGTCACGTTAAGAACTTGCTTCTGTTAATAACCGCGGAGATCTTAGAAGCCTTAGCGGCAACCTACCTATGCTACATTATTGATTCCCCGTGACCTAGTCTATACCCCGTTTATGAGGAGACCATTAGCCCCAAGTGATATATGCTACCTCCCTGAGAGCATTCTGTAACACACAGCCACCGAGAGAGCACGTCATACCTAGTGGACAAGTCCGGCACCCATCCTCTTCTTTACCTCGCGCCAGTACTGTACCCTCTTCTGTTCCCTGAGTGTCTTGCCCCAGCGCACCATAATGAGGAAGACACTGCAAATAGCCAAGCCCACAAAAGCGGCACTAATGAAGCAGTTTTGGTACCCCAGATTCTCGACCCAGGGAGTGATCCCGTACCCGATAGCAAAGCTCATCGTGTTCCGTATAATAATGCAGGTCGTCAGGGAATCCCCTGAAATATCACGGTACGTGTCGATGAGGTACGCCACTGATAACGTGACGCCCATTGTATTGGCGAACGCTGTCGTGCCCATCGCGAATACGAGGCCGAACCAATGGACGCCGTGAGCAGCACCAACACCCCACAGGATTAGAGACGAAGGGATCACGATGGTAGAGATGGAGAACAGCCAGAGACGGTGCTCAGGCTCGGACACGCCGTTGTTCTTACGGGCTAATCGAATGATGAATCGGTCAGAGAATACACCCGTGAAGGCGGCTCTAAAGGTTGTGAGTAATGAGTCCCATTGCTTTGACGACTGTGAGTATGTGAAATAGACTTACGCAGCAGTCACACCTACAAGGCAGGATATGTAGGTAAGGCCAACCATAGCGGGCTGAAAATTATAAGGCGGCCCGCTTAGGATCAGCGAAGCCGTGGCATTGAGAATGTTGAAATAGATGAGGTAGGTACCGTAGCTGAAACCAGAGTAGAAGACCACCGGCCACGAGAGTAGCTTCAGGGACTGCCAGGCCCGGTAGTGCATCACAAAAGGTCTCGGCTTGTCAACGAGAGAGAGCTTTTGCCAAAAACTCTTGGTGGGCGTTCCTTCAGGTGGTGTTTTCACACCTTCCGATACTGTAAGTTGATCGGGACCATCGTTTGACACTTTCTTTTCTTCACCTGCATCTACTGCCACTTCTTTCTCAACACAACTCCGGCTCCCTGCTGTAGCGACAACGCCGACGGTTCTGCGGTCATAATTCGTCTCTTCCATGAAGAGGAACAGAAACACGAAGGTAACCGCGCAGAAGATGGCCGGGATGTAGAAAACCCACTCATAGCCTATGCCGTCATTGATGAAGCCGCAGATGACGGGCGCGAAGAAATTGCTGCCCGCGAGCGTCCAGGCGTACCAGCCCAGATACGTGCCCCGCTCGTGCGCGAAGAACAAGTCGGCGATGGTCGTCTCAGGCAGGGCCTCGATAGGCGCCGCGAAGAAGCCAGTCAAGATAGACTTCGCAATCCACTGGCCGTTACCACGCGCATAGGGACCCCAGACCGTGACGGCCGTCAGAGCCGCGAGCGAGATGAGATACGTGAGGCGCTTGCCGTACTGGAGGGCGAAGGGCTGCCAGAAGAGCAGCCCCCAGCCGAGAAAGAGGAACATGTACCCTGTTCCTGCATTGAGGTCGGACACGGTAACGGAAAGAGCCGAGGATAGCGGCACGATGACCGAATACACGACCGAGAGGGCGATGCCGTTAAACCAAGTGTACAGCAGCGCGCAGGCGAGGGCCAGGTACTTGCGGTTCGGACTCCAGTTCAGCGGATCTTCCGGGTCCGAGGATGGCGTCGGGACCAGCACAATGTCCTTCTGATTCGCGGAGTGACGTGTCGCCATTGTATGTTGCAGATCGACGAGATGGACGGTGCCGGGAACTAGTGACTCGTCGATCTCGCCATGGCTCAGCACGGCGGCTGTCGCTGACATTGCGGCGTAGAGGTGTTTTCAATACCTTCACTAATACCTACTGCCCTACCGCTAGGCTATTATGTGAGTCAAATTTCCCGAGAGAAAGATCAGTTTCATAAGGTACGGTTAGTAAGGTCCTGTTCAAAGATAAATCGAGAACCAATCCCATAACCGTAGACAAGTAATTATACTGCCTCGAAAACCCCCGAACGAACCCCACCCAAATCTGACATGGTTCCTATACGGGGTGGTACATGTCGCCGACAATCTGTTGATCTGTGACGGGCCTGGGATGTGATTCGTTGTACACCGATAGCAGACGCATCACCTCCGCACATGACCAGATAAGGAGGCGGCGCCTATCTCATCTCTACAGGGTTTAAGGACCCACTAGATAACCTATTGTTCTGTGATACCATACTTGTACTGTACTTTAGCTTAGAGTTAACATTATTTTTGCCTCGAACTTTATATCTATAACAGGAGCTGGGCGAGTTGGTCTGTTCTCCTTCACAACGGCTTCTCGGGTGGAGCTGGCGGCGCCGAGAGCGCACCGGGCAATGCGGTGGCCGAGGGCCGAGGCGTCCGAAGATGTGGGGCAAACGAAAGCTTTATCAGTAGCGAACCCCGCGCCGCCGTTAGTCACTTTGTGGATTCAAGACCTGGATAACATATTTTGTTAGGGATTGATATAAGAGCACAGAGTATTGAGTGCTAGACGTAGGTGAGGCTATAATAACCGTTAGACTGTTCACAGTCTAACGGCGTCGTTTTTCATGTTCAACATTGAGTGTTTAAGACGTCTTGGTCGAGACTAACCCCCATATCCAACACCCCTGGCGAGTTCTAGTAACCCATAGAGCCTACAGCGTTACATCTGCGTAGGTCTTTGCATCATCATCATCAGGGCTTAATGTAGATGATCGACCCCGGGCCAGCCGTCTCAACGGCCCTATCCATCGCCTCCTGGAAATCATCCAGAGTATACACCGCATGAACAACATGCCCAGCCCTCTTACCGAACTTCAGCAACCCCGCTTCTGCCAGGCGGATGCATGCTTCAACATCCTCCCGCGCATACATATATGATCCCTTGATCGTCAAACTGCTCATCATAGCCTTGAGGTAAGGAATTGGCAACGTCTCGTCTCCTCGCCCGCCGACAAGAGTCACGCGACCCCCGTCCCGCAAAGATGATAACGCAGCCGCGAAGTTCGGCGCGCCGGTCGCTGCAGGAGGCGAGACATCGACGACAGCATCGACCGGTCCAAAGGCCGAGAGCGCAGCACCATCTGTCTTGACGTCGCCGGTCAACTGCACCGTGTCTACGACACCTGGGTACGTCTCCTTCAGCTTAGCAAGACCAGCGGCATTGCGACTCGCAGCGATGACGCGCGCCCCCAGGGCCGCAGCCACGTCCACAGCAGCGGCGCTGTAGTGTCCCGTAGCTGGTGTGATAACGACGCGCTCGCCTGGCTGTAGCGAAATGCCGCGCATGGCCGCGTAGCAGATCACGTTAGCAGGGAAGACGACGAGCTCGCCTGGGATGTATCCGAGACCACCCGCCTCCGGGCTTCCGAACAGACGCGCTTCATCGAGGCGGAAGATAGTCTCCAGTGGCGCGGTCACGTACTCGGCGAAGAAGCCGTTGCGCGCGAACGTTTTGTAAAGGTGCTGCGACGCGGGCGTCGGACCGGCGAGCACACCTCTGATGATGTTAACGGAAGGGTCGTCGCGGGAATGGATGAAGGCCGAGACTATGACGAAGTCGCCTTCTCGTAGCGCTGTAGCATCCGGTCCTACGGCGGCCACGCGGCCGATGCCGAAGGACCCTGGGACGGCGGGATAGGGAAGCTTGAAATAATCTAGATCGGCTTTGAATATGGGAGATAGGTTGGAGTGTACCAGCGACGCCTCGAGCTTGACAAGCGCAGAGCCATATTCTACTTTGGGGATAGGTACCGACTCTACGGATGCTGTGCCTGGGGCTGTCTGCACGACAGCGCGCATCATAGAAGGAAGGGAGGGGGCCATTTTGGTTATGCGTGAAATTCGGGGATGAGTTGGAGACTTTATCGATGAATGTTCGAACTCATTTTCTCTAAAGAGCCAGTGTTCCGTCGCTTTATATATGAAGAATACTGTGAGTGTCTTCAATATGCTAGATGTCAGATTTCTCACTTACAAAGCTCAACGCGAGTTGAACTGTGAGAATACGAAACCAGGTTAGCGCCATATCTGTACATACGGATGCTCGAGGTCGAGACTGAAGTTCAATCTGACGATGCTTTCTATTAGATTACAATATTTTCTGCATAATCCGGCTATAGGAGATGTAGCAAGCATGTCCATGCCGCCGCTCTATCACGTAATGTCAGTGTCTATGATCACGCAACACATGTAAACGGCTATAAAGCGCATACGAAACAGGTTTAGTGGGATCTGGAATACGAACCGAGGTTAGTCGCTGTGGGTAAAGCTTCACCGCTAAGCCAGTCAGCGTTGATTTGTTTAATTTGTCAGTCCCGCTATCCCCGGAATCCCGTGTCGAAGACAACCTCATATGCACTTGGTGCAGCACTCGTTGCTATGAGTCAAGCAAGCCTGATTGATAGTCTCAAGCGACATCTACAGGGCGTGATGTCAAGGGTTTTAGGTGTCCGAAAATGACCGAAAGTCTTGACGCTGCGACTCCATCCCGCGACTCACAAGGGAGGCTTGTGCGTGTTTCCTCCTAACCTCCATCGCCGATGCCGCTTCATTAGCATCTAGTGGTTAGCTGGCTAAGATAAGATGCTGCCGATCAAAACTGCAGCTCCTATTCGGAAACGCAAAGCCCACAGAAAGTCCCGTAATGGGTGTGCGAATTGCAAGCTAAGAGGTATCAAGGTGAGCTCGCTTTTGTTGATCGTCAAGACTGCGACTAGGTTGTTTCCGGATCCCAATACTTATCGGATAGCTCACAACTCATTTCAATAGATTCAAGGGGTACATGCTGACACCTACTAGTGCGATGAGACAAAACCATGCTGCAGGAGATGCGATGCATTCAATGTAGTTTGCTGTTATGGTTCCAAGTTCTCGCCCGAGAGCCTTTCTGCCAAGCCGAGTTTTCGGGTGCATATAGGTGCCGCTCCCCAGGCCGTTGTGCAATCTCCACCAGCTCCCTTACCTATCTCGGGGTCTCGGCATAGCTTAGAGATATACCAGCTCTTAGCCAGAGATATTCCCCTTATCGAGAAGTTCCAGAAACGTACGGCCTGGACGCTAGGGACAAGGGCAACGCATCATGTTTATGCGGAGAAAGTCCTGCCTTTAGCATTCACGGTATGATGAATACTTATATGCCCACATCATTATAATTGCGATAAATAGCCCTGGAGACTAACTCATTGCTGCCAGAACCCGCTATTAATGCATACCGTTCTTGCCATGGCTGAAATGCATGACCTGGCCATGGAACCCTTCGGAACCAGGCGGTCATACTCGCTCACGTATCACTGGTACCACGCTGTGTCCTCCATGCGGCAATATCTCAACAGACCCTTCGCGCCGTCCGATGGCGATGTACTCTGGATATCTGCAAACCTGATAAGCATCAGTCACCTGGCCTACGTAGAGGAGCGATACCCCGAAGAAGCTTGGCCGCTTCGCTCGCCATCCCCAGCCGACCTCCTGTGGTTTACCCTTTGCGACGGTCAGAAGGTCGTCGCGGAACTAACGAATCCCACGAGGGATAATGCTCCGTTCTATCTCCCGGCGAGTGAGTTTTCTAATTTAAGTAAGTGGGTGAGTCGGCTAGGTATGGCGAAAACAGGGTCGGAAGAGCGCTCGACGGCGAAGTGGCTTCCTAAGGAGTTTGAGGCGTTCTTCGAGGTTCTGAACTCCCGCCGAACCGACGAAGGCAATTTTAGCAATCGAGAGGACATTGATGAAGAGGGTATTGGTAGGATTCATGGTGTTAGAATCAATCCCTATCATAAAGCTGTCAAAATAGCTGTTGAGTTGTTCGAGCGCGAGCTGGACCATGAAAACATTCTAGCGCATGTCTGTTTCTTTAGAGCGCTCGATGCTCCGTTCCGCGAGCTGTTGATCCGCAAAGACGAGAAGGCAATGCTTGTGCTTTTATACTGGTATGCCAAGATCTGCGATCGGAGGATCTGGTGGTTGTGGAAACAGTCTTGCACCGAAGGAGTTGCTATTTGCAGGTATCTGGAGAGAGCGTGGACTATATCTGGGGATGAGGTTGGGTTGCGTTTGCTTGAGCTGCCGAGAATGCGTTTGATGACTGCTTCGGGAGTGGCGGGGTAGTTTCGCTCTAGCAGCAACAGTTTCAAGATGCGGGAGAATCAAGTTTAATAGCCTAGCAGCGACTCGAGCTGCAGAGAGAGCTTGGATGATAGATCACAATTATAGACATAAAACTACACAAAAGCTTACTCGAAGAATTTAGCTTTCTCGTTCGATCAAAGTGCGTCAAGTACTAAAAAGTGATTTTTTTTTCTATTTGCATAACACATGATGAGCAAATGAAAGTAGTGAGTCAAAGCGGAACAGAGCAAAAAAGAAGAAAAAAAAAATAGCGACGCATTGGTGGAATTGAACGCCGGTCGCTATGTTATGTAGATACAAAAGTAAAGTGCAAAAGCGAAGTTGTTATGTTGTTTTTACATTTGACCCTGAAGCCAGGGTTATCTTCCCTGTGTGTTGGTTACTCGCTACTTCGCTAATGAGACGGCTGTTAACATAGTGTATGTATTTCAAAGTCAGGCTGGTTCACAAGTCATCTTAACAATACAACCTGTACGGCTTAGGATGATATTATTCTAGACTCATATATCAACACTCACAAAGAGCATATCTTGTTTATGGGATGTATTGAAATTACAGCGATATTAATTTCTACATAATATTTGATAGTGCCTTCACTCAGAATGATGACCGGAATTCTAGTCACCATAGCAGAGTGGATCAGATCAACTGCAGCTAGCCAAGCCCTGTTGAGCAAGAGGGGACCTCGCAGTTATGAATAACGTTGTCTCTGTCATGCTGATACTGAGATTGCGGCCATGGCAATTCAGTGATTTATTGAATAGCTCGTTTCATCGTGTGCTGCAGTCAAAGAAACGGAGGTGTAGGTGTGAAGGTGTGGCTAAGGACCCTTATATGCCCTTGTCCGTTTGCAACCCCAACAATACACAGTAGTGTGTATAAGAAGTAACTTCGCTCTACCAATATGAAGTTGTAACTACACTTTACAATTCGTTAATATCTCCACATCCGAACTTATATTGTACTTTTTAAGAAGCGCTTATAGCCAGCCATCGTAATCAATTCAGTTACAACTTCATCAATCGTACGAAAACGTAATGGTTTTGCCAAGCTCTGAACTACCGGAAAACCAAAATACCATGCCGCTCTCTATAACGGACTCAATAATGGGATATCAGCGTGAATGGGGGTATATTTTTGCGATGTTGATGACTCAGTACGGAGTGCCCTGCTAAGTCGTTGTGTCTGCTAGCCTTGACTGTCTGACCGTAATCTCTGTGTACCCGCCGGATCTCTAGGTAGGTCTGTCGCACTTTGTCAAAAACGACGCCTTTAGACTTGCAAGTGTAACGGTAGTATACATTCTCCACCTGAGTGCAGCAAGTTCCATGCAGCCTTAGGCAGTGCGTGGCCGCCTATGATGAAGCCCAAGCAGAGGTAAAATCTCGGCAATTCTCAGAACAACCAACCATAATCCTCTCTACAAATCAATTAATCAGCCATAACCACCAGTCTCGGCAGAAACCTCAGTATAGATCAAACTATCGGCAATGTAATGACTAGCGCGCAGTATAACAACAGTTACTGAAGCTATTTGCAATATAATAATATGCTAAGGCTGTAAAAGTGTGTGGTCAGCCAAATCCTCCTTGGCCTTGGTGGGCTTGACTCTAACTCTGTATGCAAACTGACTGCCAGCCCTGACCGCTTAGGTCTCATTGGTCTGTTCCATGAAGGGAGGTCTGCATAATCTCGCTTCCAATTTGCCTGCATGTCTCTTGAAGGTCACGAGTAGACTGTATTACCCCTGTCGCCGTAGGCGAACTGCATGTTCAGCTGTATGCGCATGTAACATGCATTCTGTATTGTGGAGAAGCTACAGCATCTTTGTGAAAATTCAAGCATCGTAAACAGTCTACCAGACCAACTGAAATGGCTTTGAACCTCCTTAGAGATTTGCAGGAGCTCAGCAACGCCATCAATCCCAGAGATTGGTACAAAAAGGTGCGGAAAGTTGGCCTTGGACATCCTTGATCCATCACAGGGACTCTGCGGGATTCTAAGCCCCTGCTAACATAATACCCTTGTCACTTCAATCCCAGGGCTGAGATGTCTCGAAACGGATCAGAGTAGGTAATCCGTGCCCCAATTTCTTTGGAGATAATCGAGAAACTTTGTTCCTATCTCACGGTCATTAGGGTTGCATCCAAGCTCACATGATGCAGTAATAGTTAAAGGAAAGATTTGAATTATATTGTAACATTAGAGCGACCTGAACTACTAAGCAAGTCGTAGTGTGAAGATCTCCTAGTCAAAATGCCCTTCAGCATTTCCAGCCTTCCAATTTCGTCGAACATAGCTTGTGAGGTTCATGAAAACTGCCCACTCTATCATGCGATTCTAGAACCTTGTACCCATGTTTACGGACAACTAGTTAACCTTTCTATTCACCTGGATCTGCGAAGACATCAGGAGGTCGTGGGCTGAGAATTCTAGGGTTAGCCACATTCTACCCCGCTTTCAACCTGTCTACACCACATTATCATAAACTGTCGGCTATGTGGTGAGGATTCACGACCCTTGTCGCTTATCGGCTTGCATGCTTACAGAACCAGCATGAGGCGTCCCAATGCGGGTGGGAACAGAGGTAGACGGAAAGCTGGCCTAGTAGAAGCCTACTATGTATGTAGGCAGATCGCGCCAGTACACCTTCGATAACTAAACCTCAACACCTTCACATCGCGGCCTTGAATGAAGTTGACACGCCATGCAGTGACCCTAAGCAGCCCATTGAAAATCTAAGTCACTAGAAATATGTCTTCGTACATGTATGCGAAACTAGAGGAGAACCGTGAGACAAGGCTCGCAGACATACTGCCCGGTAAGTTGGATGACCCGGTTCGCGTCGCGTTCCGCGTCGCGACAATCCCTAATAGTCAGACCGCCTCCAATATTCCGGAGGAAGACTACCCTCATTACGAAGCGCTGTCATATGCCTGGGGCCCATTAACAGACACAGTCGACGTTCTCATCGTGAACGGCAATGTCTCCACCATCCCCGTGACCCGGAACCTCGAGGAGGGACTGCGGCACCTCCGCTACGAGGACCGGCCCCGCACCATGTGGATCGACGCCCTGTGCATCAACCAGGTAAATCTCCGCGAGCGCAGTTGGCACGTCGCCAAGATGTGCAACATCTACGCTGCTGCGTACCGCGTTGTCGTCTGGCTCGGGCTCGAGGCCGACGATAGCGCCTATGCGCTCAATGAACTAGCAAAGTTGGGCAACCAGCTCGATGTCGCCTACAGCACCGAGAAGATCACGATCCTGTCGCCCGTCCACGGAGAGCCACCTCCACGCGACGAGACCACGTTAGAGTTGCGCTTCGGCAAGCGCGAGCTCAAGGCCGTGGCGGAACTCATAAATCGCAACTGGTTTGGCCGCCTGTGGATCCGACAGGAGATATATGTGGCCAGCTCGGCGTCGGTGCTATGCGGCCGGACCGAGGTGCCGTGGGAGGCGGTGGCTCGCGGCTTGTTCTGTGTGTGGCAGTGGCCCAAGCGTGATGTGCTGGAGGTGGAGGTGCTGAGCCAGCTGGCCGCCCGCCTTGACCTTGTGCGCCTGCTTGTCGACCGAAGTCGTCATATGACGTACAAGTATCTACGCCGAGAGCTTGCGGGTGTCCATTGGACTGACCCCCGTGACGCCGTCTACGCCGTCCAGGGGATGCTGAGGCCCAAGGACCGCTCAATCGGCGTTGTGCCCGACTATTCACTGCCGCCCGCGCGTGTCTACACCGACGTCGCCGTCCGCGTCATGCAGGCACAGGAGTCGTTGGATGTTACGACTTCGTGTGACATGGCCCAACACTACATGGAGGGATTGCCGAGCTGGGTGCCCGACTGGTGGACGCATACAGATATGAAAATGGAGGTTAGTAAATTGCAAGATGCTTTTATTTATAAGTCCCCCCTTTTTGAGTCTATTTCAACGCTTGGATTTTTTGGGGTGATTGAGCCCGTTTAGCAACCATTTAGTTTTGAACACGTTAGTAAGAATTACCTTATGTCTCCTACTCTCATCACTATTATATAAGTAGTCTCATTCTTACAATTTATTTACAGGGCACAATGGAACCGTACTGGTACGCGTCGGGTCCTATATATCCATTATTCAGCTATCTTGGAGACGGCGTCCTTCGCGTAGCGGGTATTCGCGTGAGCACCGTCAAGAGTGTCAGTCTTATGGAGCCGCGTCCCGGAGCCGAGTTCAACCCCGACTTCCTACGAAGCCTGCGGAGCCTCCCACTACTAGACGCTCTGGAACCCGGGGCAACGTACGTCGACGGCACGAGCCTGCTTGAGGGATACTGCCGACTTTTCTGTTGCGAGCGCTTTGACGAGGATACCAACCTCTACAGAGAATGGGTCGCAACACGTGATGAGTGCTCGGCGGCGCTACGGGAGATTCTGTCATCAGACATGGCAGATCCGCTTCACGACAAGGCGAGCCCGGGCTTCAAGCTCATGCGCTTGGCACATGCCTACTTGCGTGGGCGTTGCTTCTTCCGCACCACCCACGGCCACTGTGGCTCTGCGTCAGAGGCAGCGCAGCCGGGGGACCTGGTCTGTGTCTTTATCGGATCCAGCAGACCGTCGCTACTTCGGGCCGTGGACGGCGGCGCTAGCGGATCGGGGGGTTCGAGATGGCGGCTAGTATCAGATAGCTACGTTCCTGGCCTTATGGCGGGTGAGGCAGTCCATGGTCGCCTCCCTAGTTACTACAAGCCGACGCAATGCCGGCCTCCTGGCGATTCGCATAAGTGGCGTAGCGGCATTAGGGATACACGGACGGGCGATCTGCTGTGGCATGGCTCGTTGGTTCGTAAGTTGCTGGGCCTCCCACCGGGTGGCGATGAGGACGGACATAGGCGCAAGATCCGGATCACTGTGGACGAGTTTCAGCAGGCTAATGTACAAGTGGAAGATTTTGAACTGGTGTAGACTGACACACTACAATTATTTTAATTCGGATAATAATTAACCTAGGGAAGAATTTTAGCCGAGTTAACACTGATACGAGTGGGATTGATCCGGCCTTTCCTTAGTACCTACCGTTGAGACTCAATAGGTGTTGCAGAGTCAGTTTCCGGAAAAGAAATTCTCTTAGTACTCCGACTATTTCGAAACGCTTATTCGCTAGCTCTATGATATTGTCGATGTACGACGTTTAGGACAGCCAGATAGTTTGGTTCCGCCTATGCCTAATAGCCTCCATCCGTCATGTTAAAAACAACGGAATCATTGAGTATGAGTGATGCACCGCTGTTTCTGTCAAGAGTAGTACATGTGATCCCATTAGATTATCTAGAAGTCTAAGTTACAATACAGTTATCTGGCTGGATGAAGGTCTTATATACAGATTCCCAGCATTCCAGTATGTGGAACGCAAGTATCACCGCCTTCCCTTTCTGACAGTTTCAGTCTCAAACCCTGTTATAAAAATAAAAGAAGAGTGACGCAGTTATCCTTCACTTCGACTAATAATCAGATGTGATATGAACTTGTACCGCGCCAATATTCTCTTCGCCGTTCTCATCCTGGACGATATGTTCCCAGTGATGAG
This sequence comes from Xylaria bambusicola, assembly GCF_022495145.1. Lineage (NCBI taxonomy): Eukaryota > Fungi > Ascomycota > Sordariomycetes > Xylariales > Xylariaceae > Xylaria > Xylaria bambusicola. The sequence goes on from NW_025953579.1 coordinate 291,582, forward strand.
GAGGAGCCCCGTTTTTCTCAATCGCCTCTTGAAACCATTCTTTCAACCTCTTGATATGGCTAGGAGGACTCCATTCCATCAGGATTCCGCCGCGAGACTTGGACACAGGCCCCAGAAACAAGAGCTGCCCGGATGACCCTAGATCGAACTTCTGGTGCCCAATGTCGTCAGAAAATTCACAATGACGGCCATCCCATTGCAGAACACCAGGCTTCACAGCTTCTTTATTGATCGTCATAATCGTCTCTAGGAGACTGGAATGGCCATTGTGATGCTGTTGCTTACATTCATACAGTCGAGACCGCCGCAACACGAGGCAATGCTCCGTCACGATCGCGACAGCGCAGGAATCCTTGGTATCCGCTAGCAGACCAGACCACCGAAAGGAAGAATGCGGGAATATGGCGGTCCACTGCGTGCTCTTGTTAGATGTCCAGAACGCAAGGAGGGCGTGATTAGCGTCCGTGCCCGTATGCGCCAACACTTCGATGGACGTCGCAACGGCCTTTCCAAGATCCTCTCGGAGTTCAGGTCGATCTCTGTAAAGTCTTTCGAACGTGCGGATATCAGTGTTCCTCAAGGCATCAAAGTAAAGCTGCCTTGAGTCCTCGTGACCCCAATTGAAGCAAATGGATTCAAGGTATTTCTCCATCATACGAGATCCGAGAACCCGGGCCAGTCGCACCCTTCTCGCGTTTCCTGAACACGCGCTGACTTCGATTCCTAGCCGGTGCGCCAGGATGGACGGGTTCCGTTGCGTCGGTGCGTTGGACCATGAGGCGAGAAATCGGTCTTTCATCGTGGACCCTTCACGAAGTTTGAATGACTCCGCGTATTGCACACCCAAACCCAAGCCGCTCAGACTGGTCGTCACGGTCTGGGCATCGCGTTGTTTCGTGTCTTTCCTTGTACCATGGGTGCTCAGACGGTTTAGCTCTAGCATGCGCCGCGTCCACCGCACGGAGTTAAGCTCACAGCTCGGGTTTTTATGAAATCTCGGGCCTCGGGCTCCTATCAGTAGGCGTATATTGATATTACGCGGAGGGAAACTGGAAGCTCCGTCTAGGTCAAGCGGATCTTGTGTCCAGTGTGCGAATATCTCACCGGGTAGAAGCTCGGGCTCGGTAGAGCTCCATTCCCACTGCACGATCCACCCTCGACCAACATTGTATCGAAGTACTGGTGCATCTGCCTCTGACGCACTCAGATCTGTTACCTCTCCTATTAACTGTCGTGTCGCCCAGACCGGTCCCCATATGTAACTGAAGTCTTGGATCGTGGTTGAAATGTAAAGTGGCGTATGAGTGTACGGTCTCACGACATCTTCTACATCTTCGAAGACCCAAACCTGTTGCTGGTGCAGATACTCATCAAGGCATCGGAGTGAGCGACGCCTCAATACTATCGTCTTTGAGATGGTAATTTCGTCCCCGGTGGATTCGAGATACCTGTGGTCAAACCGCTGCGTATGAGCCCCTGAAAAGCAGATGATCGCGATATCAATGAATCTTGCAATGATAGTCGCGTAAACCTCAAGGACGTCCTGGGAGTTGACGGGTTCTTCGCTATTGGCTGAGAAGCCATCAAACCCCCATTCGTGCATCTTCTGTAGACATTGCTTTGTGCTATGAGACGCGATGTGTGCCCGAGCTTGACGAATATCTTCTCCTGTGATCCTCTGTAAGGTCGCCACATCCGGTCTTTTCCGGCTAACAACAAGTGCATTGATGCTATCCTGGTAATGCTTATTCTTCATCAGGTGTTGATAGTTATGCTGGGCCGTATCCAGCACTTCGATACACTCTTCAACCGCCATCGTTGCGGCTAGATGAGGCATAGATTGGCACGTCTTGGAGTTTTCCACAACTTCTTGCTCGAGCAAGTCTAGTTCCCGAGCCCATTTTCTAGGGTTGGAAAGATGGATATCGCTGTCCAAGTCAGGGGGTAAGTCTATGGAGCCTTCATCCATGGTTTCGGCTTCCGAGGCGTTGTCAGTGGTGTCACTGTCAAAGCCGTCATCTTCCAAGCTCGGCACGGTTTTCCTGGATGGTAAACTAGAAGGCCCTTCGCCCGGGTCTGGATCTTGCTGCTCAGCATCTCCATCCCACTCGATCTGATCCGCACCAGTCGGGTCGTCTCCCGCCAATAACTGAGCGATTGTGTTGTATTCTAAGTCGAGGGCATAATCTAGGGGCGTCATGCCGCAATCGTCCTTCATGTTGGTATGTAGACCATGGCTACGGAGAAGTCTCACGAGGCTCTGGTGGCCTCGAATCACGGCCCAGCAGAGCGGGGTGCGACCCTGGGAGTCTTTCATGGTGATATCTGCCTCGTCTAGAGAGCTCAGAAGCTCTCTGACCGCCGGCTCATGTCCATTTCTAACGGCCCATAGCAATGGGGTCATTCCCTGGGCATCCTTAAGACAAGGGTTGGCTAGTCGCGATGCAATAAGCCGTCTGAGAACAATACTCTGCCCATTTCCCGCGGCCCATGATAATGGGGTACGACCGTCATCATCGCAGCTGTTGCAGTCAACACCATGTGCGTCGAGAAGCACGTAAAGAACCTCTATGTGTCCATTTCCAGCTGCCCATGACAATGGAGTTCTGCCGTTCTCATCCTTAAAGTCTGGCTTCGATCTCTCTGTGCCAAGGAGTAGCCGCGTTATTTCTGCCTGCCCTCTTCGCGCCGCCCATATTAGCGGTGGGTTGGGATCAGTAACATTCGTTTCTAGCAGAAGTCTAGCAACCATCTTGTGGCCATGCTCAGAAGCGAGCGAGAGAGACGATCGAGACTCGCCATCCTTAAAGTCTGGATCAGAGATGCCGATTTGCAGAAGAAACCGAACTACTGCGTCGTGTCCATTCAAGGACGCCCAAGATAGTGCTGTTCGCCCACTGTCGTCCACCATATTCGGATCGTCACCGTTATTGCATAGAAGATGTACAACCCCTAGTTTCCCCCTTTCCGAAGCTAAAGAGAGAGCTCTTCGACCACCCTCGTCTCTGCATGAAAGGTCTGATCCGAATCCCAATAGCAGCTTGGCTACTTCTTCATTTCCCACTTCTGATGTTGCCGCCCAAAGGAGTGGAGTTCGGCGATACTTGTCATCCGTGCTTGCGATGTCTGCTCCCTTCTCAAGTAAAACTCTAACTGCTGCACTGTGTCCTGCCTCAGCAGCTAGGGATAGTGGAGTTCGCCCCCATATGTTTCTAGACTCGATATTAGGACTACTGCCCGAGCCTAGATACATGAACTGTATAAGCATAGCAGCGTGACCACATGCCGACGCCCAAGAAAACGGCGTTTGGCCCTTCTCCGTATCCTGAAGCTCTAGTTCCGCACCAAGGTCAAGAAGAAGTTGCGCTATCCCTTCAAAGCCATTTTCCGCGGCGATGCACAGAGCCGTTTGCCCATACTTGTCCCTCTCGTTGGGGTCGAACCTGTAGGCTCCCATCAGCAGTCTCATGATGTCCTCCTTATTGCTCTCGGCTGCCCAGAATAATGCTGTTCGGCCGAATAGCGTATCCTTTGCGGTTAAATCGGTTCTGTCCTGCGAAAGAAGCATTTTTACAATGTCGAAGTGCCCGTTTTCGGCCGCATATGACAGTGCTGTGCGGTTGTACTTGTCTAGCAGGGCTGGATCGGCGTTACTCTCCTCTAGCAGGACCTTCACCACGTCATCACAACCGTTTTGTGCAGCCCACGACAGTGGTGTGCGGTTATATATGGGTTCTTTGATGTTGGAATCATCGCCTTTTTGGAGCAGAAGTCTTACTACGTCCGTGTGATTCTGCTGGGATGCCCAAGACAGAGGTGTCCGCATGTGAATGGTATCCACTGGGTTCAATTCCACCCCTTTGGTTTCCAGGAGGAGCCTTACGACAACTGAATGTCCGAACTGTGCAGCACAAGACAAGGCGGTCTGGCCGTTTGAGCTTCTCGCGTTAGGGTCCGCACGATTAGACTTCAATAGGACTTCCACAATAGAATCGTATCCCTCGCGAGCCGCCCACCACAGAGATGTTCCACCATAGTCCATGTCTTTGTTATTTGGATTCGTATCGCCAGCCTCAAGGAGGAACTTGACGATATCAAGATGCCCGTATCTGGCCGCCCACCAGAGGGGAGTTTGACCAAATTTGTCGGGCGAGTCTTCGACGCCGTCTTTTTTCACCAGTAGCTCCACGATGAAAGAATGTCCTCCTTCTGCTGCCCATGACATAGGTGTCCGCCCATGTGCATCGGCTACTTTAAGATGGTGGTGTTTGCGAGATAGTAGTTTGACCATTATGTTATCAAGTCCTTTTTCAGCGGCCCACGACATGACCGACCTTCCGCTGTGGTCCGTGGCTGTGATAGGGACCTGCCCTGCTTCCAGCAGCTTCTCAGCAACGAATTCATGTCTTTTTTGGATGGCGTACCAGATTGGAGATCTGACCCATCGGTCCCGGTCATCCTCAAGCGAAACAATTCCTCTTGATAGGATAGCGTCCACGACATTCACATGGCCATTCTCAGCAGCGTATGACAGCGCACTTCTGCCATCGCTATCCAAGAGGTTTCTCTTGTCCGAATAACGTTCCATTAACGCTTCTGTTGCTTCGCGGAGACCAAAGTACGCAGCTACATGAAGAGGTGTGAAATTTTCCGGCGTCTTTTGACTATACCCAATATCCCTACATTCAGAGGCTAATGTTGCTTGTAGTGATGCCTGCATATTGTTTCCACTTTTTAGGAAGTTCATGATCAAATCCATTACCGGGGAGCCCGTATTTGAGAGCTTTCGGCAATGAGCCCCCCAATACCTCGCAGCGTACGAATAAAGGGGGTATGACCGCAAACGTTCCTCAAAACTAGAATCCGTCGGACAAGCACCAGTCTCAAAGATACGTAGAGATAGGTAGGCAAGTAAAGCGGTGGCAATATCTGCCTCTGCTTGTGGAACCAGTTCATACAGTTTTGTATGCAGGTATTCGTATGCTGAGAGGTGAACGATTCTAAGGATGCCGGTTTTTTCCTCTAAGGTGACTAGTCCGTTGCAAAGGGATACAATATGCTCGATTTCGGGCAAGTTGTCCTCGTCAAAATCGTCTTCGCCAGGTTCCACCGCAAGCGCATGTTGAAGTTCGGCTTTCAGGAGCGGTCTCTCCTGAAATACGAGCCACGAGAGCACTCGATAAGCCAATCTGCTACTCTCCAAGTCTTGTGAAGATACCCTTTCTATGATATCATCATAAACCATCGATAGCTTCGTAGTAGTGCTAGACATGTTCTCGAGGGCCATTTTCACTGCCTTGGGCGACCATTTCCCCGATAGTGATTCAAGCAAGTGACGTGCCATCAAGAACCTGATGTAGTTGAGGTTAGTGTATCCATTTTTGCCACGAAGTTCAAGTGATTCACTCTTACATTCCCCCTGAGACGTCAAGAATCCTTTGTTTGATCTCAATTTTCAATTCGGGATTTCGTTGAACGAACCCAGGCAGCTGTGATATCCCCTCATCCAGGTATTGAACTATGTCGTCCCTTGAACCTCTCATATCGACTACTTGAGCCTTTTCAAATTTCGATTCTATAGAAGGATCGATTCTAGAAGTTGCAAAGATATTCACTCCACATTTGGCCTGAAGTTGAAAGACCGACTGAAGCAATTTAGTTCGACAGTTGTTTAGGGATTTGCATTCGTCCAGAGCATCTATTACAATAAATACCCTGGAGTAAATAGCTGTCACCGCTTCAAGACAAGCTAGGATCTCTTTGAGCAGTGGTCGTGACCTTAGCCGGCTATGGCTGTCATAAAGTGCTTTGACGCTGTCGGGAAGTGTCCGCTGACTCTCGCTCAATTGCTTCAATAAACTCAACAACAAGTCCTCTGGTGTGTCCTGCTCTCGGTCTCTGTAGTTCAGGTATATGAATGCTACACCAATTGAAGTGTTACGAGAAAAACGTGTTGTGAGATCTGCAATCACCCCAGACGTCAATATGGTTTTACCTGCTCCGGGAAGACCACGGCATAATAGCGTTCTCTTGGGACTTGCTAGCCATATCTGGAAGTCTTCTGATTCAAGCAGCCACATGCCTGTCCCAGGAGTGCGTATTCGGGAGAGATCGTGCTGTTGGGCGTTGAAATCACGAATGGTTAGCCATTCAAGTATATCGCGACCCCTCGCTTCTGTATACATTGATGTGTATGTGTTGCCTGGAATTTTCTTCGGTCAGTGTATGCCCTCGGCTTGAGCTAATATTGTCTGAGGTTTCGGGTGGTCTGGCTCACCTATGTGCACACGGCTAGTCGTTCTGACCGCACTGACATTGCTTGCTGCGACGATACCGAGAAGTTCTTTCGCATAGGCAGCTGCTGTCATTGCCGCATATCGTTGCCAATTCTTTGTTTTGTATGAGTCGCAGTAATCGCTTATACCGCGAATGATCAAACAGGGGGTAATATTCATCAACCCCGCCGCTTCCATCTCAAAGCAGAGAATATCATCTGCTGCAGAAAGTTTATCGCGAAGAACAGCATCTTTTAGTACCTGGTTACCTGAGGCAATTGTGCCGTAGTGAACCATTGGGGTATCGTATTCGATTCGTGGTGCTCGAGCTATCAAGGCTGCTGGATCTTCCAGTTCTGAGAATTGAACATTGCTTTTGAATAGCCTGTCGCTGTCGGTGTCTTGGCGTCCATATGAGCTTCGAAGGCGCGGATACCTATGTAGTGCGGCATCAATGTTCTCGTTTATGCTGTGACCGTTTATCTCATGGTCAGCTCTGAGCCGGGAAAGGGCAGACCTAAGCAGTACTGGTGGCGCGTCAAAGGAGCCGGTCCGTCGGAACTCGCCATTTTGAATGGCTTTCCCAAAGTCCCACTGAATCACACCGCTGTTCGCACCCTGAGGCATGCTGACGGCGACGTCGCCGAGACGGATATCATGGCGCTCGCTTGGGACGCCGCCCCCAATGCCAACACTCAGGCAAAACCTGATGTTGGGAAAACTGTGAACCAAGTTCGAAACCGTTCGAGATGTGGACGCGGTGCCATACATTCCTTCCGGCATGGTTGCAATTATCACGTTGTGCTGTCCTATCCTTCCAGCGACATATTGATTCTCATCTCCGGAGGGTATCGACAGTGTTGAGATGTCAAGCTCCTCGTCAAGGAATGCCCTAGCCGAAACAAATTCTATGCCCAGAGCGCAAATCCATCCAATTGTGTAGTCTTCGCGATCAGACATGGTCATGCAGCATCTGTGATGTGATTTTCAAGAAAGCCGGCTCTAGTTGAAATGGGACTGGCCAGTTGTTAAGGATAGTAGCATCCTTCTTACGGAATTATTGAACTCAGAAAAGCCGTGGATGAAGCCAAATACAAGATTAATGCGATATTCTAGTACTGGCATCATGGTGTAGTGTAGACCGAGTAATCTGAAGGAGATGACCAGAGGATCCGCGACCTACTCAAAGCGGGGTCGAACTAGGCACCTATGCACAGCCACCGCCAGCGAGTAAATATTGAGAAATACATATTGTAGGTACTTCTATATTGTCGGATTCACCAATGGGACGAGCGCCTTAGGGATGGAGAGCCACGGCATTGCAGAGCCACAAGGTGAAAGTCGAGGTCTAGTACCCGAATTGGAGGTTGTCGCATTTGATAGAGGAAGCTCTATTGGAGGCAAGCGGTCGCTTTTCTTACATAGACAAATAGCTGCCGCAAATACCACGACACGAATGGAGCCAGATACATGCCGGTCGGGCCCCAATAGTGACAGCAGCAGTGATGCGTGCGAATACGACGCCGATTTCCCCAGAGCTCAGAGGGCTAGGCGACGGCAAAGAGAGAGATCTCGCCATCCATATGTACGCTACAATCACATCCCCTAGCCTTCGGACAAGAGCGTAAGGCGGAACTGACCATCATGGTGCAACGAAGCCATGGCGTCACTTTCATCTTCCAAGGGGCCCTGCGGACAGCAACCAACGGGCTGTTTATGCAATTGAGTCTGACTCCGAGAGTGAGACAGTGCGACGGGACGAAATCGTCCTCCAACCCAAGGTGGCTAGTTCTACGGGAGAGCGTAGAGATGACGAAACTCTCCAGCCTGTATCACAAGCTGGAGATCACCTCCGTACTGAAAGGGAGAATCCTTCCATTGCTCTTCATAGCTGTTCATACTGTAGTGACCTTCAACTCAACTTGCAGAGGCACATTGAGAGTAGCAAAGCCGCAATCGACCTACGCCGTCTTCGGGTCGGTGCGGATAAAGGCTGCTTACTATACTCCTTGCTCCTCATAAATATCGACGACTTCAGTGATGTATCAGTAGCGCCTAATGATCATATCGTTACCGCTCTATCCAACTCAACCATTCACTTCTACTCGAGCTCAGCGGGTGAAATTGGACATTTCGACCTCTATGCAATCCCAGGTATGTCGCATCATTACATTGCTGGTACTTCTTGTCCTACTCCTCATTGTTGAAAGTATGTATGGTAAAAGAGTCACTTCATGTATACGGTACAGGAAAGGGGCACGAAGGGCCTTGATGGCCAGTCATGTATATAAACCGGTCTTCCCACCTCACTCAGATCAAGTAGTTCAGTTGAATGTAACCCTCATATACCTTCCATTTCAGCACTCATCATCTCTAGGGCAGCTCAAATCCCCCGGATTCGCTCACTGCCAGCTCCCACCCAACCTGGCACCAAACTCCAAACTCAGTTTCGACAGGTTGAAGCGATGGCTTGGTGAGTGCCACTCTAAGCACACTAGGTGCAGATCATTTCAGATCGAATACATGCCCAAGAGATTGTTAGAAGTGACTGGGAGCATTGAGCGACCGAGTATACGGTTATGCACAAACCTCCCCGTTGGTCCGTACGTGACACTCAGTTACTGTTGGGGCCGAGACCAACTTTCGAAAACAACGAGAGAACGCTTAGAACGATACAGGCGTGATATTCCATTTCACGAGCTTTCCAAGACAGTCCAGGATGCAGCGACGGTCACATTAGGTGTCGGCCTGAAGTATCTATGGGTCGACGCTCTGTGCATAATCCAGGACGACGATCAGGATAAGCAAGAGGAGATTTCTAAGATGCACTTGGTGTACCGGGGGGCGTTCTTCACCGTTGCTGCGTCTAGCGCCGCGTCAAGCTACGACGGGTTTCTACATCCTCGAGTTCGATATCAACCTATAAAAGCCGCCGCGAGGACGGACGACAATGTCTTTACGGAAGTGCTGCTCTCGCCCGAATACGGAGGGTTTGTGTCCTCAGACCCACTGTTCCTCCGCGGTTGGACATTCCAAGAGACCCATCTTTCGACCCGTATTGCGGCGTACGGCCAGCGGGAGATGATTTTCTGCTGCCTCGAGGACACGCATAGCGACGGGGGTGCAGATAGGCCGGTCGCCACACAGGCCTTTTCCGGCGCCTTGGACCCCGGGAACCTCAGGTTTGGTTCGTTGGATCACCCGTACAGTTGGGCGCATATCATCAGTCAATACTCTCGCAGGAGCCTGTCAGTAGAGTCCGATAAGCTCCCAGGGATCGGAGCGCTTGCTGAAGAATATTCGCTCACGAAGACCGTTACGGATTACCTTGCCGGCATCTGGAGAGAGGGGTTTCTCCTCCATTGCCTGTGGAAGGTAGCGCCGTTTCGCGTCAGGCGGCCACCGACGTACGTTGCGCCGTCATGGTCATGGGCTTCCGTGATAGGGTCCATCGGCTATCCCTGGGAAGGACTCTTGCCTTCCAATATAGAGATTCCTTGTGTACTCTTGGACGCTAGGACCACGCTGAGTTCTTCCTACCGGTTCGGAATGGTGACGGGAGGCTTCATGAGCATCCGAGCTAGAACACGGGGACTTGTTTGGTGGAAACTCGACTCTGACAGAATTGGTCGCATCCCTTATGGTCGAGCAGCAGCCCTCGCTGCGTTCAAAACGACGGATGTACTAAGCGGAGACGCTCAGATCAGGTGCGAAGTGGACATCCCTAGGGAATGGCCTGCCAATACATACATACCGTTGGTAGGCGTGGAAATCTGCACTGTCATGAATATGGACCATATCAAAGCGTATGGTCTTGTGCTTGAGCGCGTCGACTCTGACTCGTATCGTCGGGTTGGGTGGCTAACTGTGTATGACGTAGAGGGTCGCGAGTACTGGTTCGACGATGAACTCGGACTCGCTCTGTGGCAGGACATACTGGTCAAGTAAAATGCACGCCTGGTCCGTCATGGCGTCCTAGTGTGTCGGGAAAAGGGCGGAGAGGGCGTTGCTAAGACAGGCCTTCATGTTTGAATGTTTCTCTACAACTCTATACTATTCCCTAGACAGGTCATAAGCGAAGCTGAAAGGAAACATCTTCATTGACACCTATATGATTCTTTCTTCTTTGCTGCGACTAATTAGCTTCGAACTTCATCATTGCAAGCAGCAGGCAACTAGTGTAGAGATGCATCAAAGTATTACTCAGCAGACGCGCCCAGGCCTCTGTTAGGACGAGGTTGGATCTGAAGTATACAGGTAGTAGCAGTCCTACTTTAGCTAGCTGCAGTATTTGCATATTGTATACTTCAAAAAACGTACCAAAATCAGGGGTTATAAGGTATAAGGTTGTCGTGGGTTGTTAATCAATACCTGTTTTTAATTATATATTTTAAAAGTATAATATTAATAAAATCGTTAAGTTTTATATTTCTTTAAGTTTAAATATTTATCAATAGATAAATTTATATATAAATTATATAAAAAGGTATGTGTAAGGTGCTAAAAGTGATAAAGGGTTATAGAAGTGATAGGATTGAAGGATCGTAAGAGTTGTTGAAGGTTAGTAGGAAGGTGTAGATAGTGTGGGGAAAACGGCGCTAGTGGTGCGTTACAGACCGTTACAGCTGCAGGCACCTGTATACTGCAGATCTAGTAGATCTAACCTCGTCCCTCTGTTATTATGTCAGTGGTATCTGTTGCAACATCGCCTGTATACCTACTGTTTGGATATGACGTTCTAAACAGTATGCCAGAGCTGTCATAACTCATTTTACTCCTGCTTTCTAAAGTCCGAAGTCATACAGCTTGCGATTCAATGGTAACAAACAGTCCACTGCATGTGAAAATTCTACCACACCCCCTCAGTCACCTGACAATCACGACAACAATATCCAACACGTCAGCGTCAGCCCTCATATTATTCCACCCCCAATGAATTGTGCTTCTCTATGGTCTCCTCCAAGAATAATTAAGTTACCTTCTTGCCTTCGCGCCATATTTCTTTATGGCTGGAAGCGGTCCTTCGCCTCTAATGCAGCGCGGGCACAGCGTCGGAGGGACAAACAGGATAGCTGGATGTGGAGAAATGTTAAAACACCTGTTCCTTTCCATGCACTGGCGAAGAATGATCTAGAGCCCTCTCTCGAGGCGGTATCAAGCAACACAACGTCCACATTTATCTGCAGCTACAGCTGGCAGCACTCCAAGAAAAAAGGAGTTAGAATACCTGGTATTTCCTTTCGAATATGACTCTTGTCGCCGGTTGGCTATTGACCACTCACAGGCGTCGCACCGATTTGGCGCAATGTGTCGCTCCCCGTGACAGTACCCCCTGACAGCAAGACTGTCTTCACTGCCCGGAACTTGCCGCAAGCCCCGCGGTACTATTTCGAGCCACTCTTCCGTGCAGCCGCAACAATGAATCCAAGTGTTAATTTTATGGACGTCGACATTGTAACCACTAGGAACAGCCTTCGAAAACTTTTCGCTTTTTGTGGGGGTGTCGGCTTGACAAGCTTCCGTGTCGATCTATCAATGATTCATAACACGCTATTCATAGAACGGTTTGAGAAAACTTCACGTGCGATAATGGGAGGGGCGGAAGAAACTGGATATGGCTCGAGCTTTGAGAAGGCATCCACTATCTTGCCGCGAGAAGCGAAAAACTGTGTCCAGTACCATCGCGCCCTGAAATACATGCTTGGTGAACTAAACTGCGTGGTCAGCTTCGAAGTCGATGCATTCTATCAGAATTTGGATGAGGATGGGAAAAAGGAAGAGGACGAAACTACAAACAACACAATGTTGGAAGAGCTAGCTTCAGACATCGGGGCACCCGGTATCAGAAGCGACACACCGAGAAATGAAGGCATGGCAGTCCAGATGCCAACTGTCGAGGCTGACACCAAACTTACGCCTCAATCAGCAGCAGCAGAAATCAAAACAACCACGAAGGACTTCGGTTCCTTCAGTCGTCATCTACCGCAATTGTGGTTCGGTCGAACGCCTTGGCTAATCAGAGCTCGTCACAGTGGAGGAACATTTGACAGGATTCTAATCCGGCGTGCAGGTGACGAATTTACGGCGTGGGAGGAAGAGCATCAGACAGAGTTGAGAAGGCTGGTGTCGCTTTTATCCCAGCTGCGAGAGGTTGTTAAGGAGAATGGTTCCAAGCGCTGTATAGGAATATTTGAAAGGCGGGCACGCGATCTAGAAATCAACCTTTTTGTTTCTGCCCGTAAGACCGGGGCACTCGCCGGGAACATGATCAGCAAGTTCTGGCGCTGAAAGGAGCGGCAGATTATTATAGAAGGGGACGAGCGGCTTATTTGCGACCGTAATTCTAAGATGAATATAATGTTGCGGCGAAGCGGGCGGAGAGTAACAGATTTTCCAATAATCCGTCGCAATGTGTTCGTTGTGAGAGCATCAATTGCTGTCAAAGGGCCACCACATGTACATAGCTATCGCCTCCTTCATCTCCTTCAAGGCAATCTCTGCCGTTAAGTACGTACTAGTAATTGTTACGTGAGCCGCATAGGGCGGTCAGCTGGTTCACTTGCACGCCTCTTTGCCATTCGAGTCAGGGTACGACTAACCTTCGCGGGACCCGTTGAGGCCTGTTACGCTAAGCTAGGACCCTCGCCTTTGGGATTTCCGGGCATATTATCGGACACGAATCAGCCACAATTGCTCTATCTCCCAGTTTCTATTTGAAGTTGCAAAAGCTAACGAATTGGCTAGTCAAAGACGCAGTCACAGTAACTTCTTTCAATGGAATCGCAACTTACATTGAACGATTCACTCTCTTCCAGCTGATATATCTCTTGTTTGGAGATCAGTTGGGATGGCATTCTGGGGTAATCAACATCCGTGTATATAGTGCACACTAGACTAGTCGCTATTTTTAGGGGTGTAGCAAACGGACATGGTACTACTGTATGTAATGATAGAGCTAACTGAATGGGCACTGGTGTAATTATATATGGAAAACGCCAAGTACGCTAAGTGAGGAATTAAAGCCATTGGATTGGACGTTCACCAGCTTCCAAAGAAAGTTAAACAGAGCATAGCATAACATGATCTCACGGGACGGAGACAACATTCAACCAAGCAAACTGCCGATGCGCCGGTACTGTAAAGGCCTCCCGGTAGGTAGTTGGCAACAGAGCTTGGTAGCATCTGCGCGATACCATGTACTTGCTGCCTGTAGTTACCATACATAGTATACGCAGTATCCCCAAGACCAGCTATTACCGTATGGCGAGAGTAGCAGTAAACCCATTCCTTAACCAGGCAGATCAGAGGTGTTGCAGCTGCATTATGGAATTTCCTAGTACATGGTTAAAATGCTAACGACTGAATGGTTCCATTACATGCGATTGGATTCAATAAAGAGACGAATGATGTATCCGAGCGGCGTGGAATTCAAGAAAGCCCACTTGGTTTCGCCAAGACAACAGCCACACTGCTCTTAAATTGTGACCTGCTGCTTTGTGTCTAAGTAGTTCAGGCCTACATGCGCTTCAGAGGGCGGTTTACGACTTAAGTGAACTTAGTAATATATTACACTTGCTTCGGCAACTATGATGTTGGCGCCCAGCTCTTAGTGTTACGCTACCATTCTTGGTTTGCTTACCTGTAAACCGCTCGTTCAGATGTCAGATTTAAAGCCTGTCAACTTATAGTGTAGTCCGGAGTCAGCATAATGCTATGGAACACTCATGGGAGGCTGACAAGGAAAATAAAAATAGCTATAACGACTTGTTCGAAGTGGGAGAGAGTAGATTGTCCAACATCAAGATTGACTATATAAACTGTTTGACTTATGCTCTCTATTACCGACCTCACACTTGCTCTGCACTCTATCTCAGCAACTCTTACCACGATCATCATCTTCTCAAGTTTTTCCTTCAACCGCTTCGCTCCAACAGAATAACTCCTTCATCATGCGTGCCTCTACCTCCGCCCTATTTTCCTTTGCGACTCTTGCTAGCGCCACTCTCTCGGGTTATCCCCCTGAGGGCAACATTGTCCTCACCGTAGGCGCCGGATCAAGCCTGGAGGGGTACCATCTGGTTGGACACTACAGCAATGGAGCAGGTTTCCCCAAATTTGTGCCCGCAGCCGATGTTGCCCAGGCACAGCAATCAGAATGGTATCTGAAGTGATGGAACTTTGGGCATTTCGCCTGGTACGCTCTTAACTCTGGTACGTATTATTCCCCGTTAGGGCTCTCGCCCGGGTAACCGTTTGCGGAAGAGTTGGTGACATTCCACTCGCGAGAAAAGAAACTGACGCTTGTCATCTTGTAGAGATCGACGGTACCACTTATCAGCTTAATATAGCAGATGGTTCATTCACCGGAGTTTACGAGTTCACCGTCCCACTAGACTACTATTCCAGTGATGATATCTGGAACCCCACGAATGATTCTCCTGCATTCAACTACTATGGTAACTAGCTACGGATTTTTCAATCCTCAGCGATGTTACGGAAATGGTCGCTAACTGCCTAATAGGTGACTCCACCAAATTCACGCACGCCTGCACCAGAGACGACGGAGACCTCCAGCTTGGCATTTACGGCACAGACAACCGTCCCTCGAACTGCGAACGGGTCCAGCTGGAGTACCAGCTAGTTGCCTAGATACACTTGCTATCCCGTCTCACATCTTGACAGAAGATAGAAGATTTCGAACTCGGGTGCAACTTTGACACGTTGATTAGATTGTATATAGTGTTTTGAAGACATAAAAATGGCTACTTGTCCTATCTCTTTTTAATTATCAGAGAGTACCAAATGTCAGAAAGGGAAGGCGGTGATACTTGCGATCCACATACTGGAACGCTGGGAAACTGTATATAAGACCTCCATCCAGCCACATAACTGTATTGTAACTTAGACTTCTAGATATCTAATGGGATCACATGTACTACTCTTGACACCAAATCCGCTGTTACCACGAGCTGGTCGCCGCCGGCGGCAAACCAGCGTGCTCACTGGAGACATGGAACGAGATGGACGAAACCCCGGAGGCGCGAGCGCAGATGCTGTTACCATGGCTCGGAGACCTGACGTCTCCGGATCCGGACGACCGGGGGTGTTCTCGCGATAGCTGACGTGCTGGAACGGGGATTTCCGGAAGAGACAACGCATCTGTCGAGGGGCTGACATCGCGAGCGAGGACAACTTCGACTCGTTTGTCGAAGAGAAACGGCGCTATTTCGAGTCCGCCGGGCTGAGCCAGATAAGCAAGAACCCAAACTTTGTGGAGACGAAATTACAAAACCTGAAGCTAAGAACAGAACATAAGACAAACCACCCCCCTCAAAAAAAGCCACCTCAAAACACGAGATTAAAGAATTGAAGCAGACTACACCAGATACCATTATCTAGCAATCTTCTAATTTCTCACCTTCAGAGTCAGGATTATGGACTATAATACATTCCTCTACCTCATCGTCGTTTTCAGAGTTTAATTCGATTATGTTCTAGTCAACTTCTGCCACCGTAACCTTGCCCTTGCCCTTGCCCTTCTTATCACCCAACATCGCCTCCTTTGTTTCTATTACATCTTTTATAGTCACAAAGTCCCTGTTTGGGTCAGGTAGGAATTCTTTACGCTTAGCTGGCTTTGCTCTATCTAGTGCAGTCATTAATATATCGACCTTCTCCTTTATAGTTGCTTGTTCGGCGGCAAGTTTATCGAAGGCCTTAGTGACCTTCCTAAACAGTTGACGAGCAGTAGGTTGATTGAGCATAGGCTCAACAGCAGCCAGATTTCTGGCTGTAACCAACACGTCCCTTGAACGTTTAGGCGTCTGCAGTGCTAACACACTGCTTGTTTCACCAAAGTCGGGTGTTGAAGGTGTGTTGACAATGGCCATCGACCCGTATCGCACCAACCTACTGTTCAAGGGCTTACTTCGGTCCCTAGGAAAGTCTGTATTCGTAGGGCCGCATTGTTCGCCCCACACCGAGTCAGAAGAGGCGGAGTTATCGCCAGTGGTCAAGTAATTGCCCTCCTCGCCTTGGATTGCAAGTATCACTGCCTTCTGCTTCTGGCAGGATCTTGGTCCCAAAGAGTCCGAACGCCCTCTCCCATCGATGGCCCTCGCTGGCATTTGCCTGTTGCGGATCAAGCTCCCGCACTTCTACACCGTACTGCCGAATACAGCATAAAAATGGTTTATTTAACAAATTGGACTTATTATAGCCCTTATTTTTTATGTCATTAGTTTTTCGTTACGAATATAGGTGATCAACATGTACTAACGAGCTTAGGGTTCTAGGTGAGTCACTATAAGTAGTTTAAATTGTAAACGCTTAGCTCATCGGTTTAAAATCTCTTGGATTATAGCATTGCATTATTTACTATAAACAAGTATCTAACATATCTACTGGAATGAGGTAATTTGGATTACCGCTAATACGCTTGCTAGCGGTAGTATTACGTAGTAAATAGATAAAAGAATGATTAAATAATTATAAAGGAAATCAAGAAATTGAATACCTCGCACTCTTTTGGCTTCATAACATTGCCAACATTATACAAATACAGCGGAGGCAAAGGAGAAGGGAATACTGGGATAATTAAACATCTAATTAATGCAAAAACACCTTTTTAGTCCGGACGTGCATCCTGCTACATAGCAGGCTACGCCGGCCATTAAGCACATCAAAATACTGCTTAAGAGAAACAGAACGAGAAACTCCAAAACTAGTAACGCGCAGACCTTTACACATCTACACGATGGCGGCAAAGAGGCTCTCAAAGCCAGCCACGCCGTGAGAAAGATTTAGCTCGAGCACGGGCCTTGAAACCTAGTCTGGTAAGCGATGAAGTGAGTTCCTTCTGCCATAGTAGAGGTGATTCTCTAAGTCCGTAAAGAGCCTTCTATAGTTTGAGTAACGTTCCAGGCTTCCGATACCCTGGGGGCATTCGCATATAAATTTCCTTGTCTGCTAGCGTAAAAGTATATATCTCTTCAGTGCTTGAGTATGGCTGTTGATCTCCTCTCACTACTAGCCTTGCTTTGCATTTGGTAAAGACCATGCTTGTTAAACTTATACACATATAGCCACATGCAGCCGCATGAATCACCTTTATTGGAATACTTATCACCTTCCGCTTGTCTATAACTGATCATAATTATATCTTTTCCATAATAGTAAATTCCCCATCCCCTATCCCATCTCACAACCAAATGGCCATCTTCTCTTCTTTACTATCCCCCCACCTCATCTTGCACAAGATCATTATACCACCCAACCCAACTCCATCTCCAATTCCAAGTTTATTAACAGCGCATTCCCACCTATCACAGTGCCATATAGTGAGTGTAGGCGCGCAGGGTATCGACCTGGTAATGTCATTTCTGTATTCTGGATAGCGTAGCGGCATAGTACTACACTCCCATTCTATTCCATGACACCACCCCTTTACCCCCTTACCCCTTAACACCAGAACCAGAATATCAGAACCAAATACCATAGCTACCATGTTACAAACAATGGATTTTAACTAGGTAATCAACAAGATCTCTAGAACTTAACTTTATTTACTTCTTAGAAGAAAAGGAGAGAAAAAAAAAAAAAAAAAAAAAGAATTCGTTTCTCAATCGCAAAACCAGAAACATACAAATGCAATCTGAGCGAGTACTATACCATACACATCTAAGTGATGATATTCCCTTCCCCTTTCCCTTCCACGTACCAATCTATATCCACCCTCTCCCCTTCTTCAAATAATACCTACTAAGTAAATACCTAAATAAACAAATCCGTCCCTCCGTAATTAAAACAAGCAAATAAGCAAGTAAGCAAGCAAGCAATCAACTTCACACTTCACACTTCAAAAGTTAAAGGACCGCGTTACCAAATCATTAGCAAGCTAGACGCTATTATGATGAATAGATTAATATACAAAGCGCGAAGCTAATCACTCTCCCCTTCTCTCTTTCCCCCTTTCCTTTCCTTTCCTCTCCTCTCTTCCCTCACTCCATTTAAACAGACACTACGCGCCCTCAATCCAATCCAATCCAGGCCAGGCTAGGCCCATCCATCCATCCATACACTAGTATAAGCTCGCACGCGCAACATCTTCCACCCAGTTACTTTTTCCACATTCAATATTCATCCATCTCATCACCCAATCCCAATCCAAACAATGCTATATAGCCTCGTCCAAACGTAGTATAAACATACAGGACACAAGCTCACGCCATTTTCATAGACGATGCAACTCTGCATAAAACGTCAGATGCCCGTTATCCTTGTTTTCATCATCATCATCAATGCCAACTATAACCAGCCAAGTAGCTAGCTAACTACCCCCCTTCTTCATCAACTCATCAACCTCCCTCTGCAACGCATCCAGATCCGCCAAAATCTCATCTCCATTCCCACTCTCAAGAACCGTAGGGGCCGGCGGCATAGCAGAATCATTCCCAGCAACAATAGACCCCACACTCCCTTTCCTTTCCGACGCCGGACGACTACCCCGAGCCCTTGGCGGCGGCGGAGGCGGAGGCGGCGCCATACCATCCTTTTCTCTACTCGCTTTTCTCAGCGGTGTTAGGCCATTGCCGATTTCCATACTCCTAACACTAGCCGGCCGTCTCGTGCTCTGCTTCCTCGTCGGTGGTGGTGGTGGAGGACTCAATTTCATCTGTCCATTGATGCCGGCTCCTGTGACGCTGATGCCATGTGACGAGCCAGATTTGATACCCGGAGAAGCTAAAGGAGTCGAGTCGCTTCCCCATGGACCCCGGTCCTTTTCGCTGAAAGCAGGACTTGCTGCCGGAGAAAAGCTGGCGTGAGGGTTGGCAATAAAGGAACTGTCCTGCCGTGAATGACCAGGCCTCCGTGGGGGAGGAGGAGCCGGTGCGTAGGACGGCTTTTCAGGGTTCGAACTTATACGTAGACTCTCTGGCCTAGATCGATTGGACTCCATGGACGACCTTGGAGGGTCTTCATCAATATGGGTGGGATGATGATGTGATGATATTTTGCTATCACTTCTACCATGTCGGCGTGGTGGCGGTGCAGCAGGTTTGCGGGATTGGGTACTAGTCTGAGATCCGGAACGGCTACGAGCTGTGGGTGGAGGTGTTGGGGGTCTAGGGTGAGCTTGTATTTCTGCGAATGCTTCTGGTACCTTTCCGGCTGCCTCCCGATCAAAAGGGGAGTCTACATCTTCGTCCATTGAGGCGCGTACAGGAGGTTCGGGAAGGGGTTTGTTTATGTTTGTTGTCCCTTGCGGTGAGTGCTGGGGACCATCTGAATCAGAGCTGGTCTTTAACGGAGTAGTTCCGGGTGGTGAGGCGAGATCCGAGCCCTTAGGAGTAGCAGGCTTTACATCATGACGGTTCGAGCCCGCTCCCAAATCAATCTTAATAAGCTTACCATGCCTCGAGCTTGGAGGGGGTGGCTTTTTGCGTGCCGAGGCAGATGGGACTGCCGCTAATGGAGACGTGGGAAGAATACCTCTACGTTCCTCTGATGCTTCAGACTCGGATATTTCATGAGATGTCCTTGGAGTATCATGTAGAGCATCAAAAATGGACTGTTTGGACACGGAGCTTGTGTCTGTAGCACTGCCACCATCAGGCAGAGCTCCCTGTGACGGAGCCGCCCTCGAGAGGTTTCCAGGGGAATCCGTAGCTGATTGACCTGGTGTAGGCAGATTCGCATAACCAGTCAACAGTAAACGTTTGAAGGAATCAACATCAAGCGAACCCTTAGACGCGCTCGTAGCAGCATCAGTAGTGTTCACATCATGTGCTTGACCCCTTCTTTCAATATCCTGTAATGTTCTGGCAAAGGGATTTGGAGGAATTTGTGGGAGAGGTGGCTCCGATGTGAGCCTGCTATTTGGATCAATTACGCCAGCACCAAACGGGTCTTCGGCTTGGTCGTCACTCTTGCTAGACTGACTAGCACTGTCCTCGTCGTCATAGTCACCTAGCCGCTCTATCGGGGGGAACCTTGTCACAGGAACGGCATCTTCGGGCGACGAGGGTGGTGGTGACTGCACGCGGACTTTCTTGACGATCTTTTTAGGCTTCTGCTGTACAGGTTGTTCTTCTTCATCCCGCCTCTCGTCCTCCGGCACAGCGGACTTGAAGGTAGTGTGAGGAACCCGAGTTGAGGCTGTAGGGGGAGGTGTGGCCCCATCGAGGCCGAAGCTCAAGTCCGAGCCCGAAGATGTGGCGGGGTTCACAACAGCACCTTGGTTCCGGCGAAAGGGGTTATTGGAACCGAATTGGCCGCCTGAAGACATGGTCAAAGATAGCGGCGATATCAACAGCGAATTGGGGGACACGTTGCAATCGTTGAGAGAAGGGGTGTTATATCATAGTCGTATCAAGCCCCATGATAGGCGCGAGGCGCAAGTATGGAGCCCGAGGTTGAGTAAGTCGATGCCTAGCCCAAGGAGATGGCTTGGAAAACAGCGGTTGACGTGAACGCGGACGTGGGCGTGGAGTATGGACTGAGGCTGGCAGCAGGCTGGTCGCAGGCGGTCGCAGTCAGTCGCAGTCAGTGGGCCAGATCTGTTCGACTCGACTCTGTGTACGCTGTGTACGCTGCGTGCGCTGTGTTGCGCAACGGATGGTGCGTGTCGAGGGTTTCTTTGACGGCCGTCACTTCGGGCTGTTTGAAGGTCGACTCACACACACAAACACACACACACACACGTGTCGCACAAACCATCTACCCGGCTACGACGCACGACAGCATGGGGCGGGGACTAGACGATCGGTCTCGATGACAGGATTCGATCGGAAGACGCGGTTAAGCGGGGTGGGAGTGCCGGGGAGCGCTGACGACAAACACAGCCGGTTGGTTCTCGGGAGAAGAAGGACGACATGTAGGCCAGACCAGCTGCAGTCAATCAGTGGTCATCGTCGGAGGCAGCAATAGGCAGGCAGGCAGCATGGATGCTGTATATAGGCAGTGAGTAAGAGGTAGGTAAGTAGGTAACCTTGGAAGTGGGAGGGAGTTTGATAAGAATGAGCCAAAAGGGAGCTCCCGATACGGCCGATCCCAGGGCCCCGGCTCTGTGTCTTAATCTAGGTAGGTACCTAGTAAGTACTCTACTCTATAGGTAAGTACATAGTACCGTACTGTAGGTATTGCGCAGTGGTGATCGCAGTGGAGTGGTGATGGGTGTCAGGGAACACAAAGGAAGAAGACAGGGGGGAACTTGGCTACCTAAACTAAGCCCTATCTTGTTGTGTAAGGTAAGTAAGTACTTACCATGTACCTGGGTGTTAGTGGCTGCCTACAGAGAGTGGGCACCCTGTACATTAGAGATACCTACCCTACTTACCTCCCAACATGTGATAGAGCTTTAGGTGTACCTAGTAGTGACAGGTGCAGATCTGTCAATTATACCTCATGTCACAAATATGCTTAATGTTAACTGAGCTTCATCTAATCTGAGAAAGTTTATTTCATTGAACAATGAATTGCAACAAACCCCGGTTAGGATAGGTATCAGATCGGTAAATGGGTACCTAGGTAATAAGACTACCACTCAAGTACCGACAGAGGTACATAGCTGCCGACCTCTAGCGCCCCGAAAATAGATGCCTAACGCGAATACTGATTGTAAGGCACCCATTTCATTTCATTCCATTCCATTCCACATCCAGGCTTACGCAATTGAACCAGGGCACATTTGTAGATGGTCAGCATGTGCGAATCATTACCGCTCAGTACTGTTTTGGCATTTCTTAAATTCTCTTCTATAAACTGTCCTAAGTATAGATGAGGTTTCATAGATCAAGCTTGGAGTGCTATAGTTATTAGCATACGTAATATCTATGATATAGATGGGGTACTTGAACTTAACCTTGCCGTTAGTGCGTGACGTAAGTCGAGTTGACGCAACGAGACAGGTACCGTACCTGTATCTGTATCACCATGACTAAAATGCAGCTCGAGTTTTCCCAAGCTTATATTTCAAATTTCATACATAAGTACTGTACCTCATATTGATGAGCCTACTTCATCACGGCGCAGGAATTAGACAAGTTTTGAATTCAATTGAATGAGTACTGTAGATAGTATTCATGATATGTTGGCATACCCGGTGTAGTATATAATTATGTATTATCTATGGGGTTCAGTACCCGGTGCGCGTTCGGTTTTACTGACATCTCATCTTCATTTTGAATCAGCAAAAGGTTACACAATGCCCCCTATCGCGCTAAAAGCTCCATCACAACAGGCGCAGTCGTGCAATTAAGCGTAATTCTTTATCTTTATCTTCGCAAAAGCCCCAGCAGTACTACGTACATCACTGAAGAACTTGGCAAGGGTCTACCCCAGTGGAGCACTGCAAATCATCGATCGACACAAGCAACGCAAAGCACGGTGACAGCGCCGATTGCAGGGTGCAGATACCTAAGTACTATACAGACGTGCACAACAACGTGTAAACACGTGGGGAATCGAATGAATCAAATGACCTAGGTAGGTACAAAGATATGTGCATTCAGTAAGTAGGTACTTCAGAAACCAGTCAGATGAAACCATATCCAATTCTCAACCCTGCCCACCAAAATCCACGGGTGAGTAGGTAGGTAGGTAGGTAGGTAGGTACCTGAGTAACACGAACAGATATAGGTAGTCAAAGTGGACCAAGAAGCACAGACCATCTTCACCGCGAACTCCCGTTACACAGCTTAACAACACGCCAAGTTTCAAGAGACTAGATAACCGAACGCAATACAACACACTCTGACATGGTTTCGTAGGCACGAAATGTGCTGCAATTCCCGCTGCTTTACTGGCTGTATCAAGAACGAAGAGAGGGATAACGCGTGGTAAACCGTGCCTAGGTTCTATTTCAGCTATCTCAAGTGCCATCGTGTACAGAGTATCACCGACCATAAACTCGTAATCTCAACACGTAGCAACAATAAAGAAGCAGGTTAGAACAAGTACTTATCCCTATTCTATACTCCATTTTCGAGTTTTCTTTTAGCTTTCCAGCACACCACTGCCACTACCACCTCCCGGTCATCGGTATCACGTGGGGGCTAGGAGCAGACGTAACAGCAGAAAACAGAAGTATAGCGCCTTACCCTCTGCGATTCTAGGTCGCTTACATTTGAGGTTACTCCAAAGTCACATATGTATATAGCTTCGCCTCTAGGTTGTACCAGAGCCTGCATATCAGCACACTTCTACGGCGAATGAAATCGTTGCCGTAGACGAAGTCAAGGCAGATTATGGACACCTCGCCCCCTATTGAATGGCATTGCATGTTACTAAGTATAGAGAGGCTTCAAAATCGACGTATGGGAGGAATGAATGTTTCATATCTCCGCTTGCTGTTCGCGCTGCACACATTGGATTCAGACTACGACAAGCACGTGCTGGGTAGCATTCAAGGTATTGCGGCTGCCAAAATTAGATAATTGTGTGACACCAACATCATGGCTATCACAGCCATAATGAAGGGTCGGTAATCGGGCCAGGATTCATACAAACATACGGCTGGCCGTGGCAGCACTCTATATCTACCCACCTAGTCACGGCCCAGTTCATAGTAAGAGATATTTGACCGCTCCATTTACAATATCATTCCATATTTTGCTCCCACCACCCGATCCTAATCAACCGCTTTCCCGCCATGGATGCGTGGAAAGATGTCGTCACTTCCGACCAGCGTGCTGTTTATCTGGGCCAGTGGACTAACTGGTCTCGGGGCCCTGTGCTCGGCGCAACTCTGACTCTAACTAAACGAGACGGCAATCTTGTCATTGCGTTCGCCGCATTCTTCGTTACCCTGGTAGCCTCGAGAACCTGGAGGCTTATCTGTCTCTGCTGCCACCAAGTCTACTCCAGGGACGCACCCAGGGACGCGCCATATCACCAACGCCAAGTCATTCTTCGCAATTCCTCCTCGCCACAAGCCGCCGTATGGAGACTAGTACAACTCGGTCATAGCTGGTTTTCCAACGAATCTATCGCGAAGCAGATCAGAAGGACTGTTCTTCCCGTCCTCCTTGCTTTATCTTGTATAGCGGGGTTCGCCGGCGTTACGTACGTCCTGCCACTGTTGTCTGTCTCTTCAGGCGACGAAGTGCTGCTTCGACCCGGGGAATGCGGCTGGCTCAATGCCTCGGAGGCTTATTATAACATCACAGAGTTCTGGACACTGACTTCGCCACTTCTCGCCACCCAGGTGACTAACGCAGCAAACTATGCCCAGCAATGTTATTCGACTGACAGCACCGGCACACTCGACTGCAACGGATTTGTCGAGAACCGGATAGCTAGCACTGTGCAATTAGATGCTCCCTGTCCGTTTGATGAAAGCATGTGTCGTAGCACGTCGAATATATTTCTCGACACTGGATACCTTGACTCCCATCGCCATTTCGGTATGA
Source organism: Xylaria bambusicola (assembly GCF_022495145.1). Classification (NCBI taxonomy): domain Eukaryota; kingdom Fungi; phylum Ascomycota; class Sordariomycetes; order Xylariales; family Xylariaceae; genus Xylaria; species Xylaria bambusicola. The sequence continues at coordinate 316,267 of NW_025953579.1, forward strand.
ATGGCCCAGAGGACGAGAGAGTTCTTTACAGGGGGACGTTGCAATGCGCGCCTCTAGTAACCGAGGGATATACGACTACCGTGAAATCAACCACGGGAAACTTCACGCAGTACCATCATGGATATTTCAGAGCCGACGCAACCAAGCAACTCATCGCCGACGGCATATACATGGTCCCAGACCTTGAAACACAATACAACGTCGGCGGCATAAGGAATAACTCTTACCCTCTACCTTCTAGCAACTACAAGATAGAGTACGCATTAACCATGCCCAGCAACATTCCCCCTTTGGAAAGAGGTTAACTGTATTCCAGTGTGTTCCCCGCTGAGATAGTCAATGGGTCAGTGACAGACTATTGCGAGTACATTCCCTTGCCGAAGCTTCAGCGGAATGACGGCGACCCGTCCATCGTTTTTCTATCTGGAAACGGCGTACACTTCGTAGATCGCTCGGAAGACGACTGGTACAGAGCAACGCGGCCATGGCTAGAGGTTGCTCGCACAACTGATCCATCCATGACCAAAACTTTCATATTCAACGAAGCAGCATCTCCGCTAGGCTGCGTAGAGCAGTTCCAGTTTTGCCAACGGGCTCTCCCGGAAGGCCAGCAGTGTAGCGCGCTGGGCAGCTGGCTGGATGCATCGGCAGCCGCCTTGGACATGAGCCCGTCAGACGCGGCCGCCTTGCGGCTCAACTGGGTTCGCTCGCAAGCAGCTAGGTTAAACACGGTTCTCAACACTTTGCAAGCCCGGGCTCTCACCACACAACGGACTCTAAGTACCGGCGTCCAAGGTCCAATACTCGCAGACCAGTGGCAATCCGACGTGCTCTCTTGGTGGGCTATCATGCTGGCCAATATGCAGAGTAATTTCCTCGACAGCGTGGTCGGACCAGCTGATAAACGACTGGACAAGTACATCAGCGCACCCGAAGGGTCTACTATCTGTGCCAACCAGGTGTGTGAAAACCACGGTCGCTAATCATCAAGCGCACACTAACACAATGCGACAAACCAATAGAATATTCGATCGACTGCATACATGTCATTCAACGTTTTCGGGTTATACACCCTATTCCTCGGCGGCGCCCTGCTGATCGCGCTCTCGTTCTCCATCGAGCCGATCCTATCGTGTCTGTACCGGCGAAGGAGATACAACCAGTACAAGTATCTCGAGTGGGTAAGCAACGAGAGTCTCCAGCTGCACCGCCTCGCCCACGAGGGCGTGGGATGGGGCACGTGGTCGCGCGCCACCGAGGACATCCCGGTGACCAAGAAGGACGAGGTCCTGGGCTGTCTGGATCTGGCGCAACCGCTGCACCCGCGATTATGTTCCGTCTCGTCCGGCTCTGAATGCGAAGAAATCGAGCCGGGATACATGATAGCTGATTATACCCCAGAACCGCTCGCCACTACCACGCCGGGAGTTGCGCAGACCACTGAACAGATGCAGGGCGATGATATGCACGAGGGTACTGACTCTGACAGCCTGCGTTCCATTCAGCAGCAGGATGCAAGCGAGGCACAGTATCACCCATGGATGACGCAAAACCCAGAACACGCTCGGTTCCCAAGTGACGGCGGCGGTTTCCCGAGGCTACCAGCTCATCTACCAGCTCATTGGCCTCAGGGCGCGTCCGTGAGCAGGGAGGCAGGAAGTCTCGTCGAACGTGACACCCAGGCCGATTCGTAACATGCTAGGCACTTACTCCGTAGTTAGGGAAGAAGCAAAGCTCGATGTGATTAGGTAGCCAGTCTTTACTACAATATGTAGTAACGTGAATTCGCGCTAAAGATCGCCTGTACTTTTCGATTATATTGATGTTGTTGAGTAGAAGTTCTAGTTAACTGAAGGAATCCACTGTGAGGGGTAATAGCCACGCCCACCGTACCTGCCAACAGTACACTTTACCTGGTGTACCTACTCAACTATAGATTCAAGCAAAGCTGATGACAGGCTTCAGGTCTTATAGTATAGCTTATATCTTACTCCGCATTACAAGTTCGGTATTCTCAAAGCATTCGTATTTGCATAATTCAACATCTCGACAATCCACCCACCGCCAAAATAGTTGCGAAGGAATCCCTACATACGGTATGTACCTAGGTATTATACCTACCTTAAGTACCCAAGCGGGTAACACGCCATAAGATCTTTAGCGCGAACGCCCGTTACACCACATACCTAGGTACGTACCTATTTAAAGTGCAGCGCTATTAAAGTTAGGTAAGTTCCTTACATAAGCTCTACTGTACATACCGGTACCTACTTATAAGCCAAGTGGACGGGAACCCCTCGCACGTGATGCCCCTTATCGACAACAAGAACGGGGCCCATCCTTGAACCAAACCAAACCAAGCTGATTGCCGTTTTCGGAATGTCCATGTAAACAACACAACCACTTACACGGATTCCGGGGGCCCCCCCCTCCCTCGATCCACCGTCCGAACAAGACGCGTCAACCACGGTATCATCCAGGACGAGTCTATCTTGGTATCATGTCCATTTCATGCATTTACCTTGGCAGATTTTACATAGGTGTTAAAGGTGGCAAGATAATAGACAAGTGCACAGGTCGTAGTCAAGGCGCGAGAACAGCAAATATAACAATGTAAAAACGCCTTTGGTCATTGGTATAATTACAGGGTGTGTAGCTTTCTTTCGTCAATCGTCAAACCCCTCTGTCTGATGTTATGACCGTAAGAGTTATGTGCAATTCCCGCCCACGCACTCAAAAGCAATCGACAACAAAAACCTCCCTTCCTTGCCGATGAGTAGCAGTAGCATTGTCGTGGCCAAACACCCCCCGCACCCATTCATGTAAAAACCTTTCGGGTAGAAAAGGTTCAACCCACCACTCCCGATTCCCTGAGAGCAGAAAAAAAAACAAGCAACCCAAACATATGCCCCCCAAAACCCCTTGCATGATGAAACCATACACAATACACATGCGCGCATCTCTTTATACCCTGATTCCCTAAACGCCAGTTGGACCGATTCCACGCATAAGACAAAAATAAACACCAAATTCACACAGTCTTGCCTGCCCAGGTGCGATGCCGGGTAAGACCCTAGGTAGCAGCCTCGGCCTTCGCCTCCTTCTTTGGTGTCTTTTCTTTCTTGGGTGCCGCTGCCTTCTTGGGCGCCGCCTTCTTAGTAGCGGGCTTAGCAGCAGCCGCCTTGGACACACGGCCAGTCTTTGTCTTTGCCAACGCGGCAGGCTTCTCAGCAGCAGCAGGGGCCTGGCAGTCAGTTAGCTTGGTACTCGGAAGGATGCCGGGGTTCTGACATACGTCCTTCTCCTTCTTAGCGGCAGGAGCCTTCTTGGGGGCAGCTTTCTTGGGGGCGGCAGCCTTCTTAGCAGCAGGCTTCTTCTCACTAGCCTCCTTCTCCTTCTTGGCTGCAGCTGGCTTCTTGGTTGTGGTTGCCTTCTTAGCACTGTCCTTCTCCTTCTTCGGGGCGGCCTTCTTGGTCTCCTTGTCTCCCTCCTTCTCCTTCTTGGGAGCAGGCTTGGCGGCAGCCTCCTTAGATTTCTTGGAGAGCTTAGTGGTACCAGAGGGACCTATGACTCGTTAGAATCATCGACCAACAAAGTCTCTACTTTCCCCCTAGGTTGAGAGGAGAAGGTAGGAATGAGATTATGCCGACATACCCTTGGGTTGCTCGAAAACACCCTTATCGACACCTGCCTTCAGTGCCTTGTTGAATAATGAATCGAACATGTTGTCACTGGCGTTGATTGTGTTGTTGGCCTTGACATATTTCTTGAGTGATTGACGGCTATGTCCTTGTTAGCTTGGTGCATCCTTCTATTTGGATCGCCAGGTAGCTGCGTAGGCCATGGCGCGTGACATTCATTACATACCTAGACCCAGTGCGGTCCTTAAGCTGTAGCATAAAGCATATTAGCAAGACGACACATTGACATAGACGAATGAATGAATAAGTGGATGAGGTGATGCGGGCACCCATGTGTCAACATGAGGGCCACACATCGGAGCATGCATCGTGCGCCCGGCGCGACCAACAGAGAGCTAGACTCGATGCGCCAGAAACAAAGGAACGGGGAGCATTACAGCAAGAATAGCCTCAGTAATCATATCCTGCAAACGGTCAGTATTGGAACCAGTCACCCTTCTGTCGGGTCGTCTCGAGCAATCATAGCTGTGCATACCTGGTAAGAGGCGTGAGTGCTCTTGGCCTTGGGAGCAGCAGTAGCCGCGGCGCCGTCTGCCTTCTTGGGACCCATTGCGATGGATGGAATTGAAGGGTGTTGGGGTTAAAAAACTGAGATATTGATTGGAGAGATGGAAAGACGGAGTGCTGAATGACCTAGATCGACTTGGATCGAGTCTGTTAAAGCTGTTGGGCGACGCGATGGGTGAGAGAGAGATGGGAGGGAAATGGAAATGGAGGGAGGGTGCCGCTGGCGGCGCGTCGGCGAGCAGGTGAGAGAGCTCTTATAGTGAAGTGGGGGGATGGGAGGTGCACAATCAGTAAACCCAAAAAAATAAATACCTGCCTACCTACCTACCTACCTAGGTATCTGTTCAGGTTATTGTTCAGTGTCTGCTTCAGTGTATTCTGGGAGTGCCGGGGCCCCTCTGGCAGCCCCTCTGGCAGCCCCTCTAGCGGCCCCTCTGGCTCTTGGCTCTGGGCTCTGTGGGCGTTGCAGGAGGATCCCAGGTGCGGGAGGGTCGAACAGCAGCAGCAGCAGCAGCCCTGCCCGTGCCGCTAGCCTCAGGTAGCTGCCCTCCCCAAGTTACCTAATAGATAGCTTTAAATATACTACAGGCCCGTTAATTATAGGTACCCAAGGTCAGGTAGGTACATCTTGATCCATGGATTAGGTAGATAGATGGGCAGGTGGGACAAAGGTTAGATATTGCTACCTACTCTCGACCTCATCCTACCTACTATGAACCTTTTTATTATTATTTTATTTTGTTTCATTTAATTCTGTTCTCTACGCTAGATGTGGATTCCGCTTTGCTCTTTTATTTTTGGTGTTTTATTTTCTCACATCATTCTATGTTGTTGGAGATTCTTGACATCCTTCTTCCGCTCATCATCCATCCCCCGTCTGTCTCTGTCGATGCCCAGCTCATCCTTCTCCCCACATCTACATTACATACCTACACAGTTGTTCGTGTTGTTGGTTGGTGAGGAGGTGAGCATTTATTAATAAATGCGTCTCTCTATTGTAGATCACCTCATCTTAGAACATGCCTGGTGAGTCACGGACCATATCTTGCAAAATTCAGTATTGTTCACACAACCGCGCCCACGATTCCCATCCACCCATCCATCAACCCTACTGTATAGGCAGTATCGGGTCCTTCTACTTCAACAATAAGCATATTCGATGGTTATCTGGATAGGGAGGTAGGTAGGTAGGTAGTGTTTGCATCGGCGCTCTTTCTCCCATGCAATGTTGTAGCTACAGTATAGCATTCGTTCATCAGGTGTTGTTCTTACCCACCTCGACCTGGGCGCGGCATGTTGTCTTGCATGTTCCATCTGCTCGTGGATGGTCTGGGTGGTCGAGGCACCAAAGTAAGCAAGCGAAGAGGCAGGTGATGTAGCATAGCATGTCTGGCTGCTTTGGTTCTTTGAAACACTTGCTGTTTTGCCCTTTTTGGTTTAGACCGGGTGAATTGGCGTCTATTTTGACACATGTGTGATGTGTGTGATGTGTCGTCTTGTCGTTAGCTATTTAATTGCAGCTTTTACCGGGTTTCGATGCAGCCAATCAGACAATTCCGAGCTTATTGATTGGATACCTGCAGGGATCAGTGTGATCTGGGAGTTCTGCGAGTCTGGAACTTCGCCCACGCAACGCACGCACGCACGCACTCACTCACACTCATGCTCACTCTCACAGACGACGACTCTACTACTACTCGTCCTTCTTCCTCCTCCTTCTCACTCACTCACACACTCTCTCTTCTGGCCTCTCGGCTTCTCTACCATCTCTCCCATCCCCGTCCCCGTCCCCCCTCGGATGGCATTTAATGATTCGCCTCTACATGTATAAACCACATGGCACTGCCTAGCTAGAGATAGACTAGCATTTCTAGGCAGATTCCAGATCGATATAGTACTTGATTAAGTCATTGGATAGGGACCATCTGCCTCGCGCATTCACACAGAGATCTCTCTACCTGCCTCCATCACATCATGATACCCGATACCCGTGTTGTTCTCGCCTGGTATCGCCACTTAACATAGCTTACTTACATAGTAAAATACCTACTTAAGTGATAGCCAAGTGTCATGTTGTCTGATCAAAATTCCATTTATTTCATCACACCCTAGCCAACGATACACCGTTGCTAATTCTAGGACTTGGTAGCCTAGTACTGTGATGAGTCTGTAGAAGAAGAAGAAGAAGAAGAAGAAGAAGAAGAAGAAGAAGAGGGAGAGGGAGAGGGAGAACAGAGATCACATTCATAGTATTCCATCTGACTGTCCCCCCGATCTGTCCAGCCCGAATTTTCTGATTGGTCGAGACGGCCTTGCCAGCATTTTGCATACTCCAATTCTGCGTGTAGTGCAATCATGCGCCTCCGTCTCGAAATCCAAACTCTCTCACCCAACTCTCAGCCATCCCCCCTCGGACGCCCGTCTCTCGTCCTCGCCTTCTCTCGCTTCTTCCGCTGATGCTCCCACACTTGTTGGCCGATCTCTCCATCAATTGACCCATTCGTCCATGTTCCTGCTCTAGCCGGTCGGCAAGATCTGCCTCGACGCTGGGGCAAAGCCACGGCGCTAGGGCCCGTCTCTAGTCGCTCCCACAACTTGCTATCATTCGATGTGCCGTGTTGTCTGATTTTCCCACCTTTCGGGCCACAACACTCAATCTCGTTCAACATGACGTGTCTAAATCTATTTGATTATTCACCGACAATGTTTCAATTCTGATGCACCTTCTCTGCACCTTTTTTCCAGACCCCGGAAGCTTTCTTCCGCTTTCCATGATTTATAGCCCATGAGGCACCAAACGGTTGGACTAGTCTTCTCTGCCACGCGTCCGCGCAAAAGAGAAGCTATCCACGCCTGGAATCATCACACACCGTCCCGACCTCCAACGCCTTGCCATTTTATTTTCCGATCCAAATTGTCAGAGTGTCAAATACGTGATCGTCGCGCAATATCGATAGCATAAATTTTCTTCATATTTAGTATTGCCTTTGCTTGTTTTCAGCTGATCGTGAGCTCGAGGCTATCCAGTCTCGGTCGATTGGGCCACCTTGTCGCACCCAACATGGTCTCTGGTGGTATGAAATCACTCCCAAACAACAACACTAGGTTACAAAAGCACTTTCATGTAGGTTTGTTCGGTCGCTTGGTGTGTTTCGACCTCATTCTGTGCATTTCCAAGTTAGAATCCAGCAACTACGACTCAAATGGCCGGAACACATGATCTGCTCAGGTGGATCGAGGGGGCACGCGCCTAGGCGAGCCACGCATTCAAGCCGGCCTTCCCCGATCTGACGCCAAAACAACAACACGACTTCGACGGCGAAGAAGAAAAGAGATGCATGCGCTGGCCTCTTATCATCATTATTAACTCACTTTATCTCATATTTAAGAGAAGCGTATATCACAGGCTTGAATTCGGCGCCATCCTGGCTTTGCCCAGACAAGGGACTTGGAATCGCCACTGTGGATTTACGGCACTGGTCGCGTCCGACTTGCGCCCAACAGTCGGCACCTAACAACACAACGCGATCAACAATGAGACGTATTGTCGTGCACAGAAACATAGCACATGTCGTCGCTTTATTGCCAATTCTGCTCTGCACTAGTCGCAAACTTCTACAAAACTGTTTGGCTCGCATCCTCCGTGCACATTGGAAATGGACTCGCAGGCCTGACAGAGCCCAGGTCGGTGCATCCTTCATGTTGCGTCTTGATAATTGTCTTGTTTGGGGCGATTGCACGAAACCACGTGGACTCTACTTTCAATTTTATTTGAGAGCGAATTACTAGCCAGCACAGCCGTATCGTGCGCAGTTCGAGGACCAGACACCGGGGGCCAACGAACCTGAACACGAGTATTTAACAGGATCAGTCACCGTACCCTTACCCATCTTGTCCAGGCACGAATTTCTGCCGCGTTGGCAAGCAGCATCTTGGTATTTGAAATGACTGGCTGGGTACGTTTCTCGATGGCGGAGGCGCAGGCGGCAACGAAGACTTATATTTACGGTTCTCGTTGGAACGTGTCAGCAAGATGACTCTCTGTTCTTGCACATGACAGATTACTTCGTGTTGGTATCTGCTTGTATTATGTGTACACAGCAAACTTTCAAATCGTCATCGCGATTCACAACTTCAGTTAGCAGCCGGCCCAAACAATCAGGGGTACCTATTGAAACCGGACATACCTACGGCGATGGGGCTATGAACATCCATGGATAGACGTCAAGTTGGACGTGGAAGCCTCCAGAATCTGTTTCGAGACAGGTTTAGCTGAGCAACCCCATGGTATGTGTCAAGGTGGTCACATGGGCGACCGTGACTCACGATTTTAAGCAGGTAAGTCACCACTTCTTACAGCCATCTCATTGCACACATGCCAAAGCCGCCAAAGGCCAGTATATCGTAAGTCGGAAGCCAATTGTAAACAATGTCCTGCATATAGTAAGTGGTTTTATACACAGTGGTCACTGTCCGTTCGCCATTGTCGACTTCTGATTTTCCGATGATACCCGAAGGACCACTCATCGGTCCATACTTGTCACAAGCCGCTCTTACTTCTTACATGTAGCCTCCAACCTACTCACGCATCCGTCCGCATACTTCAGGTAACCGCCTTGTAGTAGGGTATATATACCAGTTTAACTTTAGGCGTAGTAAAAGAAGCGAGACAGTATGTACGCGAATGGCCGAGTTGGAACGGTCTAGCGAAGCATCTTTACCTAATATCCTTACTAGCGTTCAGCGTTCGTATCCTTAAACAGCATCGCTAGGCACCGAGGGTTCGATTCCCTCATTGGCCAAAGTTCTTTTTTTTTCCTTCCTTTTCTCAATCTCTCTTCCTCTCACCACGACAACATCACCAGCAGTGACGGCATGAACCTTGTCGGTGTTGTCTTCATATTGATATCCCCGACATAAGTAGACATTGCAGTTATACGCCACATCGGTTGATTTGACTGCGTTTCCAATACCCAGGGCCCGCGAGATCTAACCACGATGCATACTTAATCCTTTAATAGCTTCTTGAAGCAGCGCATGTTCAACCCAATTTTTTATTGTCACGAATATGTTGGCTCGCTTTAACGATTTAGCGATCAACATGATCTTGCGTTAGTCTGGTGGGAGTGATGGTTGAGTGTTGACCTCCTTTATCTGCAGTAGCGGCTGGGCAGGTTTATTGACTATTCCGTCTGTCGCGTCGGATCCATGCATATTGAGAAATATGAAACGCTATCTGATCGCCATTGTTATCCGAAAAGCCGACATCGCAAAACAATTAACCTGGCACTGTTTTGATATGCTAAATGTTCATTCAGCGTCGCGTTTTGACATTGTCTTCGCTTTCTGAAGGAACTTGACTGCTCATTTATACCCCTGCTTGCTTACTCGATAGCCCAAAATCACAACATCAGCTTGGATCTTCACAGTAACATACGCTAGATTCTCCACAGCACGATCACCCATCCGGGAATCCGGTGATGTCACCGCGCCAATCAATACAACCCTCGGCGCGCCTTGGTCGGGCGGGACAAGGCTGATGGGATGGTGTTCGCTCGCTGAGGGGGGGGCGAAGAAATCCAGGGGGTTGCAATTCTAGCCGTCATTCGCTTAGTAAACTGGAGATTGAGGAGTCCCGAATCGTCGCTGTGCAGCTCAATTTACGGTGCTCTCTCTCCTCTCTCTCCTGAGAATTTCAATAGCGGCGCCTCGGCAGGACGTTTTCGCAAGCGCAATTTCTCCGCCTCCCGGCATCTTAGCCGTTGGATCTATCTAATTTACTTGTTTTGCTCACTTACCTCACGATGCGAATTCCATCGAACGACTTCATACTATCATTCCTCTTTCCCCCCCTTTTCTTGTCTCATTTCTTCTTCATTAGATGATTACTTTAGATTTTGATTCAGCGATCTTTTCTAGAGAGCCTGTGAGCCATTCGTCATGGCATCCAGCACATCAATCCACATTGAGCCGGATCCCGCCAACGCCAGCAGCAGCGACAGCCGGCGGACGTCATCAGGCGACGAGAAGCGCCCGGAGACGGTCTGGGTCAACGTCGACATCGACGACATCAATGCTGCCGTGGCCCGCGACGCCGAGGCGGACGCGCAGCGCCGCGCGCAATCCCACAAGCACGGGCTCATCTCGTACGAGGAATTGCCCGTCTGGCACCAGGACAACCCCTTCATCAGACACTCGTACCGCCCCATCTCCCGCAGCACGGGCGCCTGCCTGCGCAGCTGGGGCTTCCTGCACAACGAGACGCTGAACATCTACACGCACCTCGTGCCGGCCGTCGCGGCGCTCTTCGTGGGCGAGGCATGGGTGCTCTCGTACCTCTCCCAGAAGTACGCCCGCGTCGGCCCGAGCGACTACGTCATCTTCGCGTTCCTGCTGTCGGCCGCCGCGACATGTCTGGGCATATCCAGCGCGTACCACACGCTGATGAGCCACTCGCGCGAGGTCGAGGCGCGCTGGCTACGCCTCGATTTCGTCGGCATCATCATCTTGATCGTGGGGTCCTTCGTCTCGGGCATCTACGTCGGGTTCTGGTGCGAGGCGCTAGAGCGCAAGATCTACTGGTCCATGAGCGCGTCCCTCGGCGCGCTGAGCATCATCATCATGGTGGCGCCGTATTTTCAAGGCCTCAAGTGGCGCACCTTCCGCCTCGTCGTCCTCGTCGTCACGGGCCTGTCGGGCCTCGCCCCCATCATCCACGGCATCCACATGTTCGGCTTCGCCCAGATGGCCAAGCAGTCCGGTCTGCCGTATTACTTCGCCGAGGGCGGGCTGTTCTTGCTCGGCGCCGTCGCGTACGCGGTAAGTTCCCCTCTGTAACCTGCTCGAACCTGCATGATCGATTGTATATTTTTTCTCAGAATAAGTCTTGTCTTCACCACCTCACCAACCGACCGATGTGTATGCAACGTGAATATACCTACTTAAACCGAAGCCGTAAGAGCGGAGATTGGGCTAATCGGTAAACACGTAACATAGTTCCGGTTCCCCGAGCGCATCAAGCCGGGGGCCTTTGACGTCTTCGGGTCGTCGCATCAGATCTTCCACGTCTTGGTCGTGGTCGCCACGCTCACGCATCTGGTTGGCGTCCTGCAAGCGTTTGATTATAATTATCATAATAGACAATGTTCGTTGTGATGATGATGAAAATGAATGAAAAGTATAGTTATATTAAAACTTAGAAATAGAACTGTTTTTTAATCTCGAGATTTTTGTTGCATTGGGCTTTGACGTTATATATTGCTACGCGCGTATAGCTGAACATGTAATGTAGATCGCTTATAGCTGCGCGTTGCGAAAGAACCCTTCATAGTACTTCGTAAGATATGCAGTCTTGTATTGAAAAGTGAGATTATACAAGCTTCGTTAGTAATGAGACATCTCCGGCTTTGACGATTCAGCAGACGCTAGCTAAGGCTATACAGTTATATATGGATAGTAATTAGCAAAGTCGATCACCTAGGACGTCAAGGAACCTCGTAGCTAAGGATCTTATAAGCCCTATCGGATTATTGTTGTCTGAATAGCTTCGTTCCAGCCCTTTGTCACACAGATTTTCCTAGTGAGTGATGTAGCCTAAGAGGCTCAAGGATCACTACCTACGTAGTCACGACATACGTCACATGGACAATAGAAGGGCCATGTATCCCGTTTGTATATATCATTAGATGGATTTTTAGTCTATCTCATATCCTGTTGCACAGTTAACTCTAGTTACGTGTTCGCATGAATGAAGTCATCGTAAGGGTATAACTACAAGTATGAGGATTAGAAGTCCCGAAAGTCACAGAGACTAATCTTATTCTTATTCCAGGCACTTCTCACTTCAATTTTATGTAATTCCACCGTCGGATTTTAATCGTCTTTTCTCGTACACGCGCGTACGGTCCGTGTAATTCACTTCCTCTCACAATCTCACACATCCTGTCCTCCTGCCGATACTATATACAGAGTGCCTTTGTCTGTACCGCTTGTGACGCCTACGGCGCCAGAACGCGCACCTTGCAAAGTCCCCTTCGTGAGACGTGAGGCTATGAAGTCTTCTTTGGCAGAGACATAACGGGGTTAGAAAGAATAGATAGCAAGGAAGTACCAGTTTCAAATGGTATTCTACATAGCTTCAGGTGTAGGAACTGATTCTCATCCATTTTTATACTAATTACCGGCCGGCATGACACAACAAATCGCCGTCGCTTAGTCTACTGTATCGCTATTTTGAACACGTCATTTTGACGAGGATAGCTGTGTAATGAATTCTCTTAAGGTGAGTTTTTAACAGCCCATATGGCTGGAGGAAGGGTGTGTTGATATAACTTACTTAAGGTTTTATCTTCGTCAATTCATGGTAATGAATGACACGTTGTCAGGAAGTCATGCTGCTCAATACTGAAATGGAAGGTATATGAGGGTTACATTCAACTGAACTACTTCATCTGAGTGAGGTGGGAAGGCCGCCTAATATACATGAACTGTGCCTTCGTGACCCTTCGTGCCCCTTGATCCGTACCGTATTCATGAAATGACTCCTTTACCACCTACACTTTCAACACTCAAAAGATAAGCTGCCCAGCTCCAAATTGGCGAAAGGAAGCTGGGAAGTAAGTCCGTTCCCCATCGGCGAGGCACTATTGTCCGTTGACTCATCACGGAGGAAAGAAAGGTGTTGGGGACATGAAGCAATCAACTCGATGTCTATGAGGATTGTATCTGCAAGAGTGAGCAGAGATTCAGCTAGGTTAATATTTTAGAATGTTTTTTACTCCTAAACAATGTATATGTGCATGACGGCCGACGCGTGACTCGGCAACTGTGCAGTGATAATTAGGGAGAGGGTTGGAATTAGGTGATGATGAGCAATTATTGCCCATTGAAAAGCACAGATTCAACTGCCACGTGGACACTTCCGCCTGCACAGGCATATGTAATGAACCTTCCACTCGCTTTCAGCCTCAGCGAGATGTTTTCATTGTTGAACTCCAGTTCCGCCGACGTTGAGCAGTGAAGTACGTTTGATTAAAGTTGCTAGACGAGGCACTTAGATAAAGCTAGATTGAGGCTCAAAGTTAAACCATTGCACAATATTTATTGGTCAGGCGTCAACAAAATGAGTTATACCATGACGTTTTTTTTTTTTCGTATTTTTCGTAAATAAATAGCATATTAGAGTGTTTCTGTGTCGAGCAAATATCAAAACTAACAGTCCAGTGCCATTCTTATAGGGCGTAGTGTCAATATTTAAGTCTATAGTAATTACATGTATATGATCAGCGCAAATGATTTACCTTAAAAATTTCCAAAGCTTCAATGTCATGACCTTTGAGAAAGATGAAAACTTGATAATAGCTAGAAATTTAGAACTTCCAAGCAGTTAAACAGGTACGATGGAATAGCTGGAAACAATTATCATGTTACACATATCATATAAATTAAACTCGCGCGACATACGTCAGGTTTCCAAAGTCTGGTTGCAAATATTGTAGAAGGCAATTAGACCATTGCTACGTACAGTAGATGACTATGAAATTACAGTTTGATTATAAATATCCACGTGATTAGAAACAATGCATCGTGGAGACTTATCCTGTGTCAGTCATTTAGCTATTCACTATCCTCGAACATTCTTCATAGAGCTATGTAACATTTCATTCAATGTTGGACGTGCGGCATATGCTAGACATATTGTTCGCCTCATACGTGCGTATTCTGCAGACTTGTGCGACAACTTCTGGACAATCGTTTGAAGGTGAATAGCATTCTTATCTTGTAGCAACTGTATCTTCATTAATAATTCACATGTTAGTAAAGACTTTAATAAATAAAATTATCTATACCACATCTAATATTTATAATGGGACGAATTTCCATAGTTACCCGCAACCTTGTTACTCATGTACCGCTAAAGATTATAGACGTGTTTCAGGTAGGAAAACATACACTATTCTGAGGGTTACAGTAACGATATAAAAGTGTTGAAGAGCGTACTTTTATACGCTTTCTCAGCGGCGAAACATGACATTAGATCCGACCGGCTTTGTTAAAGTGATACACAAAGTTTATATCTTCGCTAATTGTACTTTAACCTACTGGATTAGGTTCCGTCGAAGTAGAAATTCTCGGTGCCTGGTGACAGTCTTCGGCTTGGACGAGAAGTTATTCAGAACATAATGCCCCATTATGTCAACCAGGGTTCATAGTGTCCAGTGTACGATGTGAGAGCCACAAAGACTCGCTTTATATACCCTAGCTTCGGCGAGAAGATCACGAAGTAATATTGTACAAGAATAAGTTTCATATAATATATTATTCCTGACTATTGCAGTCCTGAGTTCCAGTCCATGCCGCCTTGGTCCTTGTCACAGGACAGAATAGGAGTGTAGTACTATAACCGCTACAGCTAGCAAAAGATAGAAACGGCGTTATTAGGTCGAGACCCTGGGCGCCTACACTCAACTATGGTACTGTGACAGTCCTGGTAGCTGACCTTGAGTCTCTATACAACTTGGATAGCCTTCTTAGCCGTTAAGTTTCGCTAAGCTGTCCCCAAAAGCGAGGGTTGAGAAACAATGCAGATTCCACCCACATGTACATCAAATGGTTCAATACATACTTACAACCATCTGCCATCTACTATGTAGGCAGTCACCACCTACATTATGTATCAATAGGTCGTTACAGTGCCATGGCACTAAGCTAATTTTCCCATCTACAACTTCAATACAACCACGATGCCTATACCTTCACATATTAGCTCGAATTATTGTCAGTCAGGTTGTTTACCTAATACCTAATTAGGTAATTCACCTGCAGGGTATTAGTCATCTGGGTATGAGTCATAGGATCGAACCTTCCAGTGGGTTCGATAGGGAACCCTTCAGGGCACCTTTAGGGCAGCGGCTAGGTTTATATATAGTAGGTTATCCCCGCGGTTAGGATGACTGTATTCTGTATTCCTATTTATATAACTTTCCTTCCGTATTGGATAACTGAATGACTTATCTATTTACCCTATTTATTAATCATTTTTTAAACTGTTTATTAAGATATATATGCAATTACCTAAGCTAACCCGAATAACTTCCGAAAGGTTATAAGCCCGGTGTAATTGTGTATATATTTACCGGAAACGAAGACCCCTTTTGACCCTTTCGAACCACCCTTTCGAGACCCTTAAGCCTTCGAAATCGAGTTAACTAAGCTACCTTTTGTAACCCCTATCGAGTCAACTAAGCTACGATTGAGTTAATTAAGCTATACTTAAGCTACAACCGAAACGTTTTCGATCGAGATTGTAAAACCTTCACTTTTTCCACGAAAAAGCTACACTTTCCTACCCCCTTACCCCTATAAACCCATATATCCAAGCGTACTATATATTATATAAGGATAAATATATTTTAATTAAATATTTATAAAGTAGTGAAGCTTATGGGCTTTATTAATTATTCTATTTAAAAAATAAAAGTAAAGGTAACCTTAAAAAAGGATAACTGCTACTTTATTATTATAAATAGAAATATTAACTTATATAAAAGAGAAAAAGCATTTAATATTATTTAACTATTATATAAGGATGTCCTTTTTATACATTTATATAGTATTAATAACCTAATTAAAGTATAGAATAAGCTAGAAAATCTTTATAACCTAAAAGGCTTTATAATTAAATTCTTTACCCTTAAAGAACTATTTAATACTTCTTTATTTTACTTTACTTTTATAGAAGTATACTTAAATAAAGTTAAGGAATTAAATAATAACTTAATTTAAAAGGGTATTAAATTGCTTAAAAAGGTAATAATATTTTAGGTATTATACTATTTAAATAGTAACTATAAAGGATTAATTAATAATATTATTTAAAACCTATGAAAGGACCCTAATGCTTATACCTTTAATATGCTTTTCTTAATGCTAATTGATATATTTAAATTGAAGAATTATAATAACGAAGCTATAAATATAATAAATAAAGCTAAAAATATTAGAAAAGTAAATAAAAATAAATAATGTTTATATTGTAAGCTTAAAGGTTATATTAAAAAGGAATGCTATTTTTTATATTTAAATAAGGCGTTAAAAATTTAAAAAAATAAGCAAAAGATAAAGAAGAAAAAGGATAATATTAAGTTTAAACGGGAAAAACGTAAATAAAAGTAGTTAGCCCTAATTGCTATGTTAAAAAAGTAAAATAAATAGTTAAAGAAATTAAAGAATTTTAAAAAAGTTAACCAAATTGAAAACCTTATAAATTTAAGCAATATATTTAGCAATAAAGATATAACTATTAAGGATATTAATTTTAACCCTTAGGTTAAAACCCTAATAGGTAAACTGGATTATAAAAATAAAGAAAAAGGGGATATGGAGGTAAATAACCCCCCTATGCCTTTTATAAATTCTATAACTAATAACCTTAAAATAAATAACTTAAATAAGGGAACTAATAAGGATATTTATTTTAATAATTAATCTATTAATGTAATTAAAAGAAAAACTAATAGAAAATTAAATAAAAATTTAAAAATTTATAAAAAATCGAATTTTTATAATAAAATAATTCTATTTGGAATAAATAATACTATTACAATTTATATAATTTATAATAAGGATATTTTTTATAATTATAAATTAATTAATAGGTTTATTAAGTAGGGAGAAGTTAAAACTATATGTATAATTAGAATAGGTAAATTAAAAGGTTGTTTTTAAAATATTAAAAAATCTTTTAAATTCTATAAGGTTTATTATATTCCCTAATTGAAAATAAATCTAATAAGTATAAAAAAACTTAATTATACTATTATTATTATTGATAATTTAATAATTAAAATAATAGATAAAAGAAATAATAAGTTATTAATTTAAAAAAAGGAGAATAAAGGTCTTTTTTATATTAAATTATATACGTTTATTAAAATAATTAATTTAATAGAAAAGGCTATTAATATAGCTAATAAAATTATTTAAAATAACCTTATAAAGTTAAAAGAAAGAATAAATATTTAATTGGTAAAAACTCCTTTATTTAATAATAAGTTTTATAAATAGCACGTTCGTTTAAGCTATATAAGTAAAAAGCTTTTATTATGTTTATTAAAGAATTTAAAAATAAAAATACTATATAAAGCTATAAAAGAAGTTTATTTAATTAAATATAAAACTTACCTTTAAGCTAAAATATAGAAAAAGATTTATAAAAAATTTAATAATAAAAATAAATATATAAAGTTAAAATGAATATATAGTAATTTAAGTAGACCTTTATTATTAACCTATAATAAATATTGCTATTATATAACCTTTATTAATAAAAAAACTTAATATTTAAAAGTTAAGCTTTTAAAAAATAAAGAATTAGCTTTCTTTACTTTTAAGGAATATAAAGAATAAATGGAAAATAGCATTAATAATAATAAAAAAATAAAGGAATTTTTCTTTAATAACAGCGGTAAATTTATAAATAACCGCTTTATAATCTATTTTAAACAATATAGGATAAAATACTTTAAAAGCCCTTTATATAATAAGGAGTATAATAATTTTATTAAAAGAATAAATTTAACTTTAATAAATAAGGTTAGATTATTATTATATACTATTAATTTCCCTTTTTATTTTTAAGGGAAGCTTTATTATAAGCTATTTATTTATATAATATTACTCCTTATATAACTTTAAAGTTAAAAACCCTATATAAAGCTTATAATAGAAAAGTATTTAATATAGGTAATTTAAAAGCCTTTAATTCTTTATACTATTATAATAATAATAAAAAAAAGAATAAATTATCTTTAAAGGGTAATAAAACTATATATTTATTTTAATTATATAAAAGTAATATATATAAAGTATATAATATTTTATTTAAAAGACCTAAATAGGTTTAAAATATTTAAATATTAAAAAATATGTATCTTATTAATTTGAAAAATATTGAATTATTTAATTTATTTTATAAAGAAAATATAGAAAAGATAAATTAAAAAAAGGAAAAACAAAAAAATAAAGATAAAAATAACGCTAATAAACTTATTATTTTTAAAAACCCCTATAAAAAAAAAGAAGAAATTTATAATATTATAATAGTTAATATTAATAATCTATATAGTATAAAAAATACTTTATTATTAGATTTTATAATAGTATTAAATAATATTAAAAATTAAAAAGATAATAAAGAAATAAGGAATTTTGTATTAATTATAGCTATAGTTAAACTAAAAAATTAGAAAGAAGCTATAAAATTTAATAATAAAAAGGAATAGTATTTAGCTTCTTTAATAAAAATAAAAAAACTTTAAAATTAAGGAATCTTTAATATAATTAATTTATTTAAGGGTAAAAAAGCACTTTTAAGCTATTAAGTTTATAAAAAAAAGGTAATAAATAATCCTAATTTAATAAAGGATAAATATATATTAAATAAAAATAAAAATATCCAATTTAAGGCTTAATATTATATTTAAAGCTTTAATTAGAAACTAGGTATTGATTTCCTAAAAACCTTTTTAACAACCTATCGCCTAGAATCCTAGCACCTATTATTAATAATAGCAATGAATAAAGGCTATATAGTTATATAATATAACGTTAAAAATACGTTCTATTATGCTGGAATTAACGTTAAAATATATATTAAATTACTTTAAAGCTTTTTTAATAAAGAAAAAGCTAATAATAAGGTAGGGCTTTTAAATAAAGCTTTATACAGTTTAAAATAATTACCTTATTTATAATATAAATTTTTATATAACTATTTATATAAAATAGGATTTATTATATTACTTTAAAATAAAGGGGTATTTATAAATAAAGCGTTAAAAACTGCTTTAATTTATTATATAAATAATATGCTTTTAATAGCTTTATTATATAAAGAAGTGGAAATAATTAAAAATTAGTTAAATAAATTTATAAAATTGGAAAATTTTAGCTTAATATCTTTTTTTTTAAAAAATAATATTAATATAAATTATAATATTAAAGAGTTATTTATAAATTAAAACTACTATATAAAAAAGCTATTAAATAAGTTTAATATAATAAATAACCTTTTATATAGGTTAAAGGACCTACTTGGAACTTTAGGATTTAAATTTAAAAAAAATAACTTAACTGTAAGCCTTAAAGATATTAATAGTTATTAAAAGTAAATAGGTAGTTTATTATACCTAGCTTTAAAAATTAAAATAAATATTACCTTTATAATAATATATTATTCTTATTTTATAAATAACCCTAATTTAAAGTATTTTAATGCTTTAAACTATATATAATATTATTTATTAAAATATAAAAAAGCTAGTATTAAATATAACTATATTAGTAATAATTTAACCCTTAAAGGTTATATAAATAATAATTAAGCTAATGAAATTAATATTAAAAAATTTATAAATAGTTATACATTTTCCTATTTAAGTAGTTTAAATAATAATAATATAATTAGTTAAGCTTTATAATTATAAAAAACTATTACTTTAAGTATATATAAGGTAAAATATATAGCTTTAAAGAAAATAATTAAAAAAGTTATTTATTTATTTAATATAACTATATTCCTAAACGTTAACCTTTAGCTTAATTATAAAAATAATATTCCTATTATATTAATAAATAATTAATCCGCTATTAAATTAGTTAAAAATTAAAAATTTTATAAAAAATCCAAATATATTTCTATTATTTACTACTTTTTAAAAGATATAGTAAATAATAAATAAGTTTAATTAATATATACCCCCTTTAAAGATAATTTAGCTAATTTTCTAATTAAAATATTAGCTAAACTAAAGTTTAATGCTTTTAAGGTATTAATAGGTATATATACGTAAAAGCTTTTTCCTTATATATAAAGGTTTACTTTTAATATGATTTTTTATCTATTATATAGTTTTTTTAAATAAAATAACTTTTTCTTATATAATATATAGTTTTTTTATTAAATATATTTATTTATATTTATTATAATTATACGCTATAAGTTTAAATAATTAATAATAATAAATAAATAAGGTTTTTATATATTAACTATTATGCTTTTTTCCTTACCTTAAGGTATTTATTACTTTATATATATATATATAAAGGGTTTTTTTACTTTTCCTTTAAAATTCTTATAAAGGTTTTACTTTTTTCCTTTATTTATTTATTAATTTAATAAGTTTTATTCATTTTTCTTAAAATTAAATTACTAATTTTATAAGCTATATTTAGCTTATAAAATTAAGGGGGGATGTTAGTTAGGTTATTTACCTAATACCTAATTAGGTAATTTACTTGTAGGGTATTAATTATTTGGGTATAAGTTATAGGATTGAACCTTCCAATGGGTTCGATAGGGAACCCTTCAAGGCACCCTTCAAGGCACCCTTCAAGGCACCCTTCAAGGCACCCTTCAAGGCACCCTTCAAGGCACCCTTCAAGGCACCCTTCAGGGCACCCTTCAGGGCACCCTTCAGGGCACCCTTCAGGGCAGCGGCTAGATCTATATACAGCAGGTTATCCCTACGGTTAGGATAACCATATTCTATATTCCTATTCATACAACTCTCCTTCCGTACTAGATAACTGAATGACTCATCCATTTACCCCACTTATTAGTCATCTTCTGAACTGCTTATTAAGATATATATGCAATTACCTAAGCTGACCCGAATAGCCTCCGAGAATTATAACCATAACCCCTCTTTTTCATTTCAAGGACTTTAGAAACTTAAATTCTTCACATATGTCTTTCAAAATGCAACGTCTGTACGGAGGTTTCCGTTTACTTCTATACAACGAGTTCTCCCAGGATTCAACCTTGTACTCCTTTTCACCGCGTCTAATGGCCTCAGTCTCGGAATCTAAAGTCATATTGTACGTGAGAGAATGCTGCTGGGATTGATCTCGCCTTTTGGAGACTGTAAAAAGCTGCTAAAGAGATATTAGAGAATCAAGAGTGTTGGAATCTTATGTTTAGCTAGGTGCTAGATCTGACGTCCTTGTTGTTGCGCGAGTGTGTCCGACATTCGGGGTTAATCCTCGGCTTCATACCTCTTGATCCTTTTGGTAGGGTGTATTAGTTCTAAGAGGCATGATAGTCCTACAATGTATATCTGTGAGAACTATAATCATGAGGTGCTATATCGATGCTTGTTGTTGCACGAGGGTCTCTGAAGCCTTCGTGACGGTAGGGGTATACACAGCGAGCCTCTTCGTCTGTAGCCCCAGGATCGCGACAGTGACTCGAGTATGCGATCGTGACAATGTCATGAGATATAGTTTAGTCAGTCCGAAATGTGGCTTCAAAGGCATTTTCTATAGAGCAAAGTTGAGTACCTGTGTTTTATAACTCTGTTTTGCTGTTTCACTGAATTGTATCTGCCAGAGGTCTAAATACTTTCGGACTTCTAATCTTTAGATCTTGTGTTATAATGAGAGTGTTACTATATACCTTGTACAGCCTTTCTAACAGCATCACTTTCTATTTGGTAACTTGAGGTCTCCGGTACTACCTAGGAGTTTACATATCAAGTGAAGACTGCGGTATTATATCCTGTAGAACTGAGGAAATGTTCTCCTTACACCGAAACCAACACTCTTCGAAGTATAAAATATTTTGTACTATTCCACCTCTGTTTTCGAAATTTCTTACGTCCTTTTCCACTTCCTTTACCATCTAGTTTTGAAGTCAAGCCATTCATTCACAATATGACATTATCAGAAAGTCGGGAAGACATCGCATAAACAAGTGGACGATAAAACAGGATCCCTAAGGTAAGCCCTGGACAATTATGCACACCAAAATCTTATCGGGGTGACAAGAATACAAAGTAATAGACCAACGCTGTTATGGTGTTGTAGGCCGTGCGAACAGTTACTTTACTCTAAGTACCATAAGTAGAGGTACATCTTAACTATACAAGCACTTAAACTTTTGCCACCTACGAAGCTACATATGTAGGGTAGTCAGTAGTGCCAACCTTGATGCACCGGTGAGTTACTATGTGAGTAAAGTAGGAGTTGTGGGACAATCATGTGCTATATCAACCAATAGTCTAGCATGTAAATCAAGTCAAGCATGTCTACTGGCCTGGCGCTCCTGGGCTGAGATAGGGGAAATTCGAAGCGAGTAACCAGGCGCTTGGAATGGAACCCCGGTGAGTGGGTGCTTGAGTGGGTAGATGAGCGGACTTGCTTGCCTGCCATGTGTAACTGTGGCAAGCAGAGAAGAAAAAGAGGCGACGTCATCCGGGCTAGAAACTCGCGCCTGCTTGCTTTGGAAGAGCGCGATATGCGGATGTATGGCACTTTTCTGTTCGCTTACCTAACATCCATCCCGCGCTTGGCGGCTGAAAGATTCACTGGCGGTTGGCGCTGAGTCGAGCACCGCGATAGACTGCATCTTGATAGATGTCTTTGGCCAGCTTCTCAGTCCGTGACCCACATGACCCTGTGGGGAAGCGACCCTTTGCCTTGGAAGGTTGGGAGGAATATACGGTTATGCTTTAGATCTTAGGGGCAATACTACCTAAATCATATCAATACTAACTCGAGTCTAACTTCAAGCTATCTTGCTCGACTTTCTTGGAAGCAAACAGGGAAGAGGATCTAGCTTCTGGAACCGTCGCGACGCCTCAGCCTGGGGGGACCGGGTCGCTGCTTGGTACTTTGTGGCGTCGCTCGCTAATACTAGATTGGCAATGATACAGATTATAGTAGATATCTATTTCTACCTCGGGCCCGAGAGGTCTTCTGTGGTATTTGTCCGTCCATGTAGAACTCTGTCTAGTATCTTCACAGAACAAGCCACGGAGAATAAACTACTATGTAACAAGCTTAAATTTAGATATGACCTTAATGGCAGAAAACTTGGATGCATGACCTACACCTTGGCAATCAAACTACCGCAGAAGGATCGATCGATTGATCAGTCTTTGGCACGCAAGATCGCGAAAATGTATGTACACACATTGATAGTGTCGATTCTTCCAAGGCCTTCCTCATCTTATGACTATGCTCCGTAATTATTTCGAGGCTGTCAGGGAATAGTATTGTCTTTGTGGCTGATGGTAGGAGCAATCTTTCATTGGAAAAGCTGGATAGTACTTGGAGACCCTTCTTGGGTCTCGTCTTCTTAGCGGAACTTGCCGTTAACTCACACCGCTCAAAACCGGAGTATCTCATTAACGTACATAGTAGTGCTGCGTAGTTATTGTATCACGAGAAAATAAGCTTGTAAACGACCCTTTTGATAACCGAAGCTCGCTTATTGCTTCGACGCGCAACCAAAATTTAAACTTAAATGGCTAGATCCATAACAAGTCACTGGTTTACCGCGGATACTTTCAAGCTTAAAACCTAGAATCATAGCAGACAGCCAATAGCAGCGTGGGAACCCATAAATATCAGTTTACTAGATAGACCATCCCCTACAAGCGGTGCCAGCTGCCTGGTACCGATGCCGGGAGAGATAGCCCGGCAACTGAGGGCTAGGAGAAGGAAGTACAGGTTGTCTGGAGAGGACATAATGCCGGCCTATTGAGACCCGTTGCCGGTAGCTACTAGGTACAGGTTCTACATATGGCCCTGGCCATTTGCGCGGCCAAATATGTCAATGCGGTCCTTGGCTAAGATACCTGGTAAGTTGTGGACTAACAAATAGTCGGGACCGAGACAAGCATGCACATACCAAGTATCGACACTAGTTGTGTCCGTTTCAGACTTGCCAACGATGCCAGTTATTAGAAGATCCAGCGGCAAGACCAATTTAGTTGTCAAGGAGACGACCTTTTTCCCAAAAGCGAACTATCCAAGCTAGTCTAGGCTGCCAGTGGCGAGAAACTGCCCGTGCCGCACTCCTGCGTTAGAAAAGGGATATAGTTTAGAGTTTTCCCTGGCCACGAGTGTTGATATTGACCCAAACTTGGTTCGAGACGAGACGAGACCGTCATCTCTCTAAATTAGTCCCTGCAGCTGTCCAGCAACTATTCTAAATAAGCTTACTTAGTAAGTTTAAATCAAGAACGCTTAGAGTGTCGAACTCCGGAGGGCCGGAGGGACGTTAGAGTCCCTTAGTTCCCTGCTTAGTTCTCTCTTCTCTTCATTTCAATCCTCCAGCCCCGCGAGGGTCCATAGATATCATGGAAATCAGGCCATATGCGGAAGGCAACCGAATCAATGGCTATTTGTGGAGATGAAAACCGACTCTCAGATGATCGGCGATGGGGAACAAAGAGCGAATACCAGCAGAAAGGGACACTTCTTTAAGGCATTATTGCGGGACGAACTGGTTCCGAAGACATGGATAGCGTTCTAGAGTCAAAACTGGAGTCGAACCAACCACGAGATTTCTTTAACACCATACTATATTCTCGGCGATACTCGCTTAGAAAATACCCACCGCTCCGCCTCCTAAACTACCATATGTGCCGGAGTTTGTCGTATCTGCACGAATAATAAGCCTCGAGTTCCTTTGCAGTGAAGGTAATGCAGTTTGGAGAAATGGGGCGAATATCCAACGAGTTCCATAGAACGCTTTCCTCATTCTACTGTCAGTACATAGTAATGTGCGCCTCGTCTTACTAGTTAACTGACGTATTATCGATTAGCTGCCAGCGAATATCTACGCCTCCCCAAGCCGCCCCCAAATCCTCCCGCTGTTGAACCAAGGAACCAAGAAGAAATGCTACTGCGTAGTACAAATTACGTAGCCACGCTATTAAACACTTGCGAGCGGCTTAGCACCACCCCTAGGACCCTTTGGGCATGAATCCAAACTGCTGGGAAACCTGCCCACAAGGAACCGCATCCTTCGAGTTTGCCCCCCCGTCTGATGGAACCAACCAGCGGCATACGTACCTTTTTAGCCTGGTCTACATGGCAGTAGCGTGGGTTCGTGTCACACACTGACTTGGGAAGAATTCTAGGTTAGCCTAGAATCCGATACCGACGGAAGGACGAGCTTTCTCCAAGGAACTGGACGACAGTACATGACGCCTTACCCAGCTCGACGCTCGGCAGGATTGCGCTGGGTAGCGTACATAGTACAGGATCAAGCGAGGAAGACTAGCCCAGACAAGCCAAGCAAAACTGCTAAAAATGACGTAGAGGGGTGATAAGTAGACCGTCAGAGTACTAGCCAGCACTAGATATTGCCTGCCGGTGGGTGTGATAGAACGTTCTATTGGGAGGTTGCCTGCCTGGACCTTTGATTGTGACCTGTTAGCCGCTCCTCCGGCAGGCAGCGCATCGGCGCTATTCTGGGTCTGCCTCGGCGGATAGGAGACACTGTCCGCGCCTAATTGAGATGGGTCAGAAAAAGAGGGAGAGAGGAGGGTTGGGACGATGTGGCCAGAGTCTTGGGGGAGGGTCGAGGAGGGTGAAGTCTCATGGCGCGGATAGTCTTGCGCTCATTTTGAATGCGTGGCCAGATAGATGTCCACCACACCCCGTGACGTGATGTTGGCGTTGATCAACTCCGGGTTAGGTAAAATTACCGCGGGTGATCGCCCATGTCTTGCTTTTCTAGTCGTTCGCAGCGCTTCAGCCCGTGGCGTTCCCTTCCTGGTCCTTGTCTCATTGAGCATGGCCTATTTCCGCTCTGCAGAGACTGTCACATATGGTGCATAGAAGGCTAGTATCCGCGACATTAAGTAATTAAATTTAATTATTTTCACATAGATGGTGGGACCAGCGGGTGAACAGCTACCTAGCATCTCGATAGATGGGACTCAAGCAGCCTCGAGCCCTTCTAGATGCAAAATTGCTACTCGAGAGGGCAGTGATCGCCAAGCCGTATGGCGGCGCTCACGGACACGGCGTGGGAATAACACAGATAGAACCGGTCGGTCGGTCAGACTACGGTACGAAGTAGGTATGTCGCAACTGAGTTTACCATATGCGATGGATGTATGTCCCAAAAAACCCTCTCCCACTTCCTCCACCACCCACGACAATCCGCTGCATTCCGCTGCAACCGCGTTGCAACGAGATGTGGCGCCCCACGTTTTTCTTCTGCTGATCGGCGGCGTCCAATGTCCGTGCTAGATCTCATTGCTGCTGTGCTCGATGAAGCCAACCCCACGAGACAAGCTTAAAACACACATCCACACCGGTTTAAGTGAAACCGTTATTTCTTCTCACCTTACCTTACCTAGAGGATAATGCGGGTAACCTTCTTTCCCCCCCTCCACCATGCCTCCAGCAGAAAAAAAATCTGCGCTCTCCGAGCTCACGTTACACAGTCTTATCTCACAAAATCGTTTACATGACTGGCTGGCTGTCTTACTATTTTGGCCGACTGACTGAAAAGACTGACACATACATGGAACTTTTGTAGCATTGCGTAGTTGGCTGTCACTAGTACAATGTGTATGTGATGGCAAGTACAGCTCGTATACTTAGATAATGGAATACCGGCATAACCAAGTACGTTTCTCGTGACAGCACAATGCATGTGTCCAATCCATGGATATGCCTGTCAAATCGCGGTTCACGACGTCAAAATAGACGTACCCAGAAACCTAAGTACCTATCGTGTGACACAGGGAATCTAAGACATCATATTTCATGCATGGGTATAAAACGCATAGAAGAACCATACCGGTAAAATATATGTTTCGGTCACATGGGGACAAGGTACCACGATACTATCCATGTGGAACCTGCAAACCTAAAGTACTGTTAACGCCAGATTTCGGACCATCGGTCTTAACTCTTGCCGACATTAAGCTGAGACAATTTCTCATTTCTTTTGGAGATGTGGTCACGAGTGTGGATATACACATGTAGCGGTATTCACATCTATAGAGTGGCTATTTCCGACCTCATGTACTATGTAAGTGTAATGGTGAGTTTCATTGCTCAGGCAGTACTGCTCGGGGAATCGACTTCTCACGATCTTCTCATGCCGTTCCAGCTACCAGGCAGCTCATCACCTCCTTCCCTTGTATCCCCTAGCCAATCATACTACTATATCTGTAGCGCGCTAACTCTATAGGTCTCTTTCCCGAAACTTTACCTTTCATTT